>NC_134846.1:5409444-5711666 GCF_965363235.1 Mytilus galloprovincialis | reverse complement strand
AAGCTCTACGTACCATCTTTTACAACAAAATTTTAATAAATCTCCTAATAGAAGTTATTGATCCTAAATGACGATTTTTACCAATTGGTTGGGTGTTTGCTATTATTTTGAAAGCTGCAATATATAGAGATAAACTTTAATACAAAACTTATATCAAGTAAACTAAGAAAAACAAATCTGCCCTAAAAGCAAAAATCATTAGACAATTTCTGATTCGAGTTGTTACCATTACATTTTTACCCGTTTGCTGCGGTTTTGACTATAATCTTGAATACTATAATAGAAACAAAAAAAACTTTAAACAGCAAAAGTGACATCTAGAGAAGACTTACATTTCAGTCAAATGCCCGAAATCGTCAGTTTACTCCTGATTTTAGTAATCAACCTTTTAGGCAATTTCATTCATTTTGCATGTTTAGCATTATCAAAATAAGATAGGTAGAGAGAAACAGTGAACAGCATAACAAACCAACAAGATAAAATCTACAAATAAATCAGTCGTATGTCGATTTCTTATAGGAGTTATTATCCTTTTACGTATTTGGTTATCATATTGAAAACTGTATTAGATAGAAAGAGACTGTAAATAGCTTATATGATAAAAAAAAATATTTGCATATATGTCAAAATGATACAAAGAAGTGTCAGATGCCGCCTTATGGGGGAGGGGAAATTGCCCTTAAATGACATTCTGTACCAATTTTGCAATTTTTGGCCATTATCTATAAAACTTTTTTAAAAATATAATAGGAAGAGAGTTTAAACAGCAAAAGTGATCAGCTTGATAAGATAAACAAAGAGTCATGTAGTCTACATTGTTAGTTTACTTTTTATTCCTTTCACAATTTTACTCATGCTTTTATCACTTATAAAACAATTACCCCTTTCGTCCAGTTAAATTGCCTTTTAATTTATGAAGGACTTTACAACAACAATTTGAATGATACGAGGTTTTTTCTATTTACTCGGTATGTTTCTACATAAGAATAAACCATAGACATTTTATATTGTTTGTTTGTTTATTGGAATGGCGAATACATTTATCTTCTTTTATTTATATAAATGAGATATCTTAAGTGATGCACTATATATGAGGGTAAGCAAATTTCTAGAATAAAATTAAAAACAACATGTAACTAAATGACGTAAGTAAAATTTGTTAACTACATTTGTACAGTAAACACCTTTTTCATCGTCTCATATCATGGCAAGGAGATGCTCAATTTAGTCTCAATTGATGTTTTCATTTTGATGAAAACATCATCAATTTTTCTTACATTTGATGACAGTTATATAGATAGAGATCTAGATCTAGTAATCAATCTCGGCTAGTAGCAAATCCTAATCGAAAATGAAATTTGATGTTGGAATGTAATTTGATCGGATCAAAACTGAAAGTATAGGCACAAGACGCTGAGCTACAAAACGAGCTAACAACCGGTCTAGGAAATCGTTTTGCTTGAAATCTATTACTGATCTTTTTGATTTTTGCTTACATTTTGAATAGAAAGAATTAAGGAGTAGAAGAAAGAAAGAATCGCTCGTTTTCATCATGATATGTAGGGTGATATGTCTCCTTTTGAACTTTTACCTAAAACCCCGACCTATTGTGTCAATTGGGTACAAGTGTATATCTACATGTATATAATGTATATAATGTTGTAATCCTCAAAATCCGTAAAATATGTGCTGGATATTAAGCGTTCATCAATCAATCCAATACAGATTCTTATATTAACATTTCAGACTTTTTAGATTTAATACCATGCTACAACGATTTCCGGTCATCATTCGTAACATGTGTCCAGAATTCCTTTGTAGGGTATGATAAAAATACCTGTGTGTAAGTTTTACTTTATCCAATTAGTGCGATATGTACACAATGATATAATAATTTGTAATCAACACTTCTTTTAATATTTATTATCCCTGCTAAAATTTAAACTTTTAAGAGTTGTACACTTTTAGCACTTGTTTGGGGCAGAACAAATCCTATCCAACTTTTGCTCATTTCAGCTTCCAACTGGTCATTCCATCAATCTAAGGCACTAGAGTAAATAAAGTATAACAAAAGTACCCAACTTCAAGGTAAATTAAAAAAGGAGAAGTCGATAAAAACTAACAAAACCAATAGTTATTTATAGAAAAACTACTGTTATATTCCTGACTTGGTACAGGCATTTTCCAAAAGACACGGTGGATTAAACCCGGTTTTTAACCCTTGGACTTCGGTATTTTTGTTATACAATTTTATAGCTATTAAAATCTCCCCCTTGTAGCACAATGGTGTATAGATTCGTTAAACTTTGCTGAACAACCCAACTAGACATAACTGGTTAATGTGACAATAATTAGAATCTTGCAGAAAAAAGTGTGTGAACAAACATCATATCATAATATTATATACCGATATCATTGTCCTTCATTCTGTTTGTAATTATATCGGTTCTGACCAGTTTAATACATTTTGAGAAAGCAATTGTAAATTACATTTTTCTCGTGTTTTTCCACCCCACCCCCCAACCCCCCTTTTCCACCTAATCAATTCAGAAAACATTTCAATCGGCTTTTTTATTGAATTGCTAGCGAAACTCGTTCAACCACTAACTCGGTTAAAAGCAGGATCCAACATTAATAGTTAAAGTTTTAAATATAACATCCTCGGCAAAGCTTGGATTATAAGTTTTTAGAATTGAAATTTATATTGATTGCATAAATGCAACTCAAGAGCGTCGACTATTGTATAGTTTGACATCTTAAAACACAATAATTCTAAATATACTTGTGGAAAAGCAAAGAACACTTTTGGCTTTTATCACATTTTTTTTTCTTTAAAAATTGAGTTTGCTTTTTTTATTAGATTAAAAAAAATCAAAACAATTATTACAATACTCGAAATTCCAAATGGCGCTTCAAACGAAACATATATAATAGGCTTTATTTTATTTGACATTTTACGTGATTTCCGTCTGATTATTAGCCAATTAGATAGCAAGTCTTAAATCCACTTCATTTGAACTTTAGTGGATAGATGATTCATTGGCAATCATACCACATCTCCTTATTTTTTATATTAATAGCCATTCTTTTAAATTAATTGTTTTCAATTACAGGTTTGTGGACCGTCTGAAAAACTGTGCTTCGATGTTCCATCATTGTAACAAAGAACAGCAAGCATCTGCTGTAGAAACTATGCTCGAAGAATATGATAAAACAATATGCAATCATCACAAATTTAATATTGGAGCTCCTTTCTGAGACTTTGAAACGTTAAATAAATGATTAAATCGATCATAGATATATCTTGCTTTTTTTTAGTTTTCTTTTTTTTTCTTTAGGGTCACCAATTATAATCCTAATGATATAAGGGTAACAGGGTTAAGCCCATACTGCATAGTCAGCTATAAAAGGCCCCGATAAGACAATGTAAAACAATTCAAATTATGTTCGCTTACCTGTTTAAACATCAATTCAAAAATTATGACGGTTAGCAAATACCTTACCTGCGTCTATCTGACGCTTTGGAACACAATAAAAAATTCTGAAATGTTATTCCAGCTCTTACCTTTATACTTGTTTGTTCTAACAGTAGAGACAATAATTTGTAATTGCAACTCATTGTGATGAAGAATTATAGAATACATGAATTTTACCTGAGATCACCCCCAGTTTCTGGTGGGGTTCGTGTTGCTTAGTCTTTAGTTTTCTATGTTGTGTCTTCTGTACTATTATTTGTCTGTTTGTCTTTTTATTTTAAGCCATGGCGTTGTCAGTTTATTTTCAATCTATGAGTTTGACTGTCCCTCCGGTATATTTCGTCCCTCTTTTACAGTACACGCATTGTATTAATTTAGCCAAATTATCCACGTCAATGGACATTTAGCCTATATAAGACTCATGAGTAGCGCTTGAATCAAACAGCTGGAAGGCCAAATCAAATTTGAAGTTGCAGAGTACATGTATCTGATTCGAACAATTCAGCAAAATTAGGTAAAATATGGAATGGGCTGTCTTGGGGTTAAAAACTCTAATGTATCGAATATTTCAACTTTTTTTGAGCAGTAAATTTGCAGAAAATGATATTTCATGTAAACACAAAAGTGCTGACTACAGGGCTAGTGATGTCCTCAGCAATAGTATCGACCTAGTAGTTGTAAAAACTCATAATCTATACCGCACATGATCTTTGCCTATTAAAAGTCAGGCAACAAATTTATCTTGATCGTGTTCGTTGTAGTTTGTCTTTTTGTATGTTTGTTAGTTGTTTTTTGGGGGGCAGGGGTAGTCCCGTATCTGTGATACATGTGATCTGTTTTACTGTTATTTTTTTCTTGTGATTCTTTTATTCTTTTTATGTTATGTAAAATGTTATGTTTATTCATGTTAATCACCCGTGCTCACTATTTCCAAAAAACAAATCCTATGATCTCTCTTTGTGATCATTTTCAATCATATGTCCGTCCACGGAGATTTGTTTTCATTATAAGCTACCGTCTTTGACATTGCCCTTGGTAAAATGATAAACGGAGATTTATGGTCTTTCATACCTCAAAAATTTCTCGGCTATATCTCATTTCAGAGTTGTAGCACTTCGTTGAAATTATAGCCGAGAGACTTCGTCTCGTATGCAGAATCATATGTAATCTTAAATAATTCAGACTTGATCATGTTGATATTTTTGTTTTTCACCTAGAAATATGATTGTTCCTCCTCGTGTGTCATTCTTACGTATTCAAAAGCAGTAAACTGCCTGACTTTATAAGAATTAGTTATCCTTTCAAATATGTTCGTACGTTACAATTTAAAATAGTATGTTTTATATAAAGCAGCGACTGAAAAAAAAAGTCATTGTTTTTTTTTAATTTACAATTTCTTCAAATACTAGTAATTCACAAAGTTCATGCAAACTAGGAACATAATTCTGCGACACACAGACTTGAAAAACTTATTCAAGTTTACTGCAAAACTATAAGCGAAAAAATGAAAATGCAACATAGATCTAACGGAACCCCATAGAATATAAAGTTGTCCGTTTGGTCTAAGGTTAAACTTTCCTACACAACATGCACAATGAACAGAAACATGAGAAAAGTAATGGAGAAAATGAAAAGAAGATCACAGGAACTGGTCAGGTTTTTATTCCTACACTTTTGTAATTCTAAACAACATATGAAACTTGGATTTTTATATCATATTCTTTTTAAAATCTATAGATCTTAAACAGACTTAATGTACTACGAATTTTGTATGCCTACATTTTGTATAAAACATCCATTAGTTAATACATTTTCAAACTTTCAAATCAATTTACTTAACATGGGAAAATAAGCTTATAAATTAGGCCGTTAGTTTTTCCAATTGAAATGTTTCATATTTTTCATGTCGGGACCTTTCATAGCCGACCGAACGGTATGGGTTTTTCTAATTATTGAAGGCCGTACGGTTGCCTATAATTGCTTACATCCACTTCATTTGAACTTTGATGGATAGTTGTCTCATTGGCAATCATACCTCATCTCCTGATTTTTATATTAGTTTAGCTAGTTTTGTTTTTCCAAAATATTTTCTTTTCAAAGGTAAACAAAAATGTTACTCCCATTTTTTGGTAAAATCGTTGGTTTTAAATGTTTAACGCAGTTTAAAACTTTTGTAAAATTAAGAATGGAAACGGGGAATTTGACAACAAGTCGACCAAAGAGCAGAAAACAGCTCAAGGCCATCAATGGGTCTTCAACACAGAAAATCCCGTACACGGAGGAGGGCTTTAGCTGGCCTTTAATCTAAAATATATACTGGTTCAGACAAACTAAACTCCGAAACATATAAATAAACCAAAATATTAAAAAAAACCTACAAGACTAAGAAAGGCCAGAGGTTCCTGACTTGTGACAGGCGAAAAAATGCGGCGGGGTCAAACATGTTTTGTGAGATCTCAACCCTCCCAGTATACCTCTAGCCAATGTACAATAAACAAACACATAGCAAAACGTAGTCTATTCTATACAAATATAGCTGTTGGTATTCTAATAATATATTTTCATTTAATGTCATTTCAATAAGCAAGATGACGTTTATATGTTATTGATTATAAAAATTACTTTATAACAGAGTTGTGTTCATCAGTACATAATAAAATTACCCTTACGTTTAATGAGGAAATAAAACTGTATTTAAGATTTTATATGGTAGTTCAGTTCATAGTTATCCAAAATTTAATATCATATTAATCAGTTTACAATATATTAGCTTCATCAAATGAACTGTAGTTAATTTTTTTTTTAATTTTTTTTTTAAAAATGTAATACATTAATACCCAGAGGCTTTATTGGTTTTTAAGATTTTTTACTTTAGTCAGAATTTCTTCCTCGGTAATAGACGAATTGAGAATATTTTCAATATTCTGTCGATTTTTTTATTATTTTTTTTTAACAATAAAAAAAAATCATCCCTGACAACAGCTTCAACCTTGTCATTAGACACTACACCTAAATTATTTTACTTTGTTTGATATTTTCCATAATCCTTTAAAATCAGTCTAACATTTTTCAGGGATTATTTCATGTATTAGCAGTATGTATCTGATCATCTTGAAAATACTTGTTTATCTATCGTTTATACTCCGTACTTGTTTATCTATCGTTTATACTCCGTACTTGTTTATCTATCGTTTATACTCCATACTTGTTTATCTATCGTTTATACTCCGTACTTGTTTATCTATCGTTTATACTCCGTACTTGTTTATCTATCGTTTATACTCCATACTTGTTTATCTATCGTTTATACTCCGTACTTGTTTATCTATCGTTTATACTCCATACTTGTTTATCTATCGTTTATACTCCGTACTTGTTTATCTATCGTTTATACTCCGTACTTGCCTTCTTCATTGAGATTTTTTTCAAATGACTTATATTTTCTTTCGCTTGGCTCTCTGAAAAATCTTTCTTTTAGATACACATTTTGTATTATATCAAGGGTTGTTTTCAAATGAATTTAACATGGCATACCAAATACATTATCGGATGATGTTTTTTTAAACACTTCACTGAATTATTCACAACTGTATCAATATCAGATTGTCATGCATTCAGTTTCAAAAGCACCTCGTCCAAAGTAGTTTCTATATATTTAATAATATGTACTTCAATAACTCTTACGCGTTCTATAAACCTTATTTTCTCGTCTGTTTTCTGTTTAATATTTTTTGGTTGTGACCATGTAATTTTTCATTATTAATGGCATCAACTATGATTGAAAAACTTAACTGAAAATTAACATCTGAAAACAGGTGATTAAAATCCTTTCCTTTCTGTTCTTGCCTAGATTTTTTCATGACGGGATACAATTTCTTCCGTCGTGTCTCGACTTTGCCTGGCAACTCTCATTGAAACCGGAAAAAAAAATAACAAAAATACTGAACTCAGCGGTAAATTCAAAACGGAAAGTCCATAATCAAATGGCAAAATCAAAAGCTCCTCTGTGATTTTTTTCTGTTAAATATACTGACAGAGTTTGTAAACTCTGTACGGTTTGAATGTGTATATATTGTAAAAACACGCGTCTATTGTTGCAGACTTTTTCATGCCCGTCATATGTGTTTTTGGTTATTTTTGTCGTATGTTGCTATTAAGGTGTATACCCCACATTTCTTTTTATACTCATAAATCAATTATTGATATTTTAACATTGGTAAACTATTGTGCCTTAATTGTCAACAACGACAGTTTGCAAATGGTATTAAATCTATACAATCTTTTTTAGATTTACTTTTAACCCCTATCCAGCTGACTGACCATAAATGTATTACATAATCTTCTAAAGTTTTGTTCTATCAAGAATTTTCTAATTTTCTTATCTGTTTGTTTTATTTTTTTATTTTTTTTTTTTTTTTTTTGTGTCAATTTTTCTGTTAAAGATAGCATTTGGCAACCTACACCTGTTACTGGCATGAGCTTAATCGGGTTAGTTCGTGTCCGACACTTTTGAAGACCATACAATCAAATCTGTCCATGGTATTGCAAGATGTTATACATTGCAATCTCAGATTTAGCCTTTTTTAAACGTGAATCGAAAATTAATAAACAAAATGTGAATTCGGCAACTTCGAAGAGAAATCTTCTGGTGTGTTACAGGTATGTCTGTAATCATATATATAATCAAAAGCGTTCTTGACAATGTGTTGTTCGCTGTTGTTTGTCTTTGTGGGTTTTATTTCTATACTTTTGTGAAGTTTCTTGATTTTTATTTGTTGGTTGATGTGGTATATTACAATGTACAGTATTTTTCGTGTTTCCTGTTATCCATTTTATGTATATATCTGAAGGCCGTAGTGTAACCCATAGTTGTTAATTTCTGTGTTATTCTGTCTCTTATGGAGAGTTGTCTCATTGGAAATCATACAACATCTTTTTATTTTTATAAATATCTATTTACTTAACGCAAACTACTCTTACTTGTTTTGATTAATATTAATTGTTTTAATACATTTTTCCATATCAAAAAGACGAAGAAAAAATTGGATAAAATGGTATTCGCTCTAATGCATACGATTTCTGTGTATCATAAAGATTCATACACATTTTTCTTCTTCTGTCTAAATCTTCCGTTAAAGGATTTTCCGAAAGATTTTTGTAATATAAATCAATTTGTAAGGCACAAAACTTCAAAAGGTTAGCAGTAGAGGTAGCGCCGTCATGTAGTTTGGACAAAACAAATAGCACAGACAATTATATGTAAGTATGACCTTCAAGACTGTATATCGAACTCTTGCTAACGTCCAAATTCCTAACTAACCAAAGTAATTCATAAAATTAATGTCAATCCATACCAGGCATAAATAGTATTTTTAGCAATGAACTTTTCAAGCCCTGGAAGAACCAATTGAGAAAACTATTTTTTACGCTTTTTAGGAAAATCGTGACAAAACAAATTTACATGATATCAAATTAAATACATTGTAATCAGTAAACTCAAGCAAGATAAGTTTTATTCGAAAACCTTGGCATTTAAACAAATTTGACAAAAGTAGATGAAAAACGTGAATGCATTTATAATGATAGCATCGTGTTTACTATACAATATTTAACACATAAACATTTAATTGTCAATTATCTCTATAAATATTGAACTCATTATGTAATTAACACATCATAATTCCTCAATTAACTCTATGAGTATTGTACTTATTTCGCGCTCACATATATAATAAATAACACTAGAACACACCGGTGAAATCGCGGGGAAATAAAGCGTATGTAAACTGTAAAAAATGTATAACTGGAGAGGTATCAAAAGTCAAAGGTACTTGGGGACCGGGCACATTTGTTTTGCCCTCCCCCTTTTTTCGAAATACCGATTTGTATTCCTTCTGTTTTTCTGTATACTATGAACATAAATATATACTATAACTGGTCACTGATATATATATATATATATATATATATATATATATACAACTCGTCTAAACATCAACCCAACAATGTTAGATCTGTAAATTTGCTTTCGCAAATTTTTGGTTCTTCCCTCGCCGGGATTCGAACCCATGCTACTATGATATCGTGACACCAAATCGCCTGCACTGTAGCCGTCCCGCTAGACCACACGACCACCTGGGCTCTCTAAAAAAGAGCTTTCGCTGGCCGTGTGATACCTTTCCTCGTCAGTTTTAATCTAGCGGCGTACTACAGTACATGATATATAAGGCATGAAGATGTTATTGTTACAGATCAGCTAAATTATCTATAGTAAAGGATCCTACAAATTAATGTAATATACAGTCACAGAAAATAATTATATTTATAAGTACGTCTGAGTCAGTGACAACTCTACAACAGATGTATCCATCGGATCGCCATCAATGATAGTGATACATGGCTGTGTACATAATGTATATACAACTCGTCTAAACATCAACCCAACAATGTTAGATCTGTAAATTTGCTTTCGCAAATTTTTGGTTCTTCCCTCGCCGGGATTCGAACCCATGCTACTATGATATCGTGACACCAAATCGCCTGCACTGTAGCCGTCCCGCTAGACCACACGACCACCTGGGCTCTCTAAAAAAGAGCTTTCGCTGGCCGTGTGTTACCTTTCCTCGTCAGTTTTAATCTAGCGGCGTACTACAGTACTATATATATATATATATGATATATATATATATATATATATATATATAGTGACCGCCGTGAAAAGTAAAGAACCCCCCCCCCCCAGTAAACTATTGGAATTTATAGTAAAAGAGGAGGTCCAGTAAGACCCTTTTTTGTCCACAAAATATAGCAGTTTTACAACATTGTTAAAATGTAAACTTTTAGTTATTTATTGGAAAGAAGAATGCTCTGATACATAAATATGGGCTGTTTTTGATAATGCAATGCACATATATCGGGTAATAGCATCATTAAGTCATGCTAAACTTCAGGACTCTTCATTATTTTAGCATTTTAGTTAAATTTTAGACGGTTTCCGTCTTAAATGAAAGTGGCCCCATTTGTGTTCATTTTTAATATCGAAATGTAAGTTGTATTTGATGATAATAAAGGTTGAGGATGAACACGGATGGGGCCACTTTCATTTCTGACAAAAACCATCTGAAAAGTGACATTTTCTGGGCATATTTGATAGATTTTTCATATTTAAGCTAGAATCGGAGCGTTTTAAATAATGAGTAAATCAGTTACAATCTTTCACATTAACTAATTGAAACAACTGAAAAAGACACTTAAGTGTTTTAAAAGAGTCCAAAATCTTTCGTCAGATGAACCTGAACTTTGAGGCCAAAATCAGCCCTTACCGGACCTACTCCTTTTATCAAATACAATTTATTCATAGTATATGTATGTAGTATACTGAAATATATCAGTGACCGCCGTGGATAGAAAACTATTGGAATTGGTAGTAAATAGCAAATACACATTATTTATAGTATATGTGTACATATTCGTTCATCAGTGGCGGATCCAGGGGGAGGGGGGTTCCGGGGGTTGGAACCCCCTTTTTTTGGACGATCAATGTATTTGAATTGGGACATGTAGTTTGACCCCCCCCCCTTTTGTCCTGGATTAGGAACCCATAAGTACTTGGGACAGGACAATTATTTTCGCGTGATTCTGTATACTATGAACAGGGGCGGATCCAGCAATTTTAAAAAAGGGGGAGGTTCCTAACCCAGGCAAAAGGGTTTCAACTACATGTCCCCATTCAAATGCATTGATCGTCCAAACAAGGGGGTTCCAAATCCCGGAACCCACCCACCCACCCCTCCCCCCCCCCCCCTGGATCCGCCATTGTAACGTACGTTTAGTAGTTTAGTATATTATGAACATTCATATTACTATAATAAAGTGTATTTACTTTTTACTATCAATTTTCAGTTTACTAATCGATCCACGGCGGTCATTGACATATCATATAGACCCTCTCTATTTAACTAACTCTGTGACCGCCGTGGATAGTAAACTTGAAAATGATAGATAGCAAATACACTTTATGCATAGTCTTTGTATGATTAAAGTACAGAAAAACGAAAACCGGAAGTCTAGTCTGACTTAAAATTTGGAGAAGGTTCACGAAGGGTTAAAATTGGCCCTGTATTTTTTATGTTTTTTAAATCAGGCCAAAAAATTACGAATTTCACATAGAAATACTTGTGATAATACTACTAAGACAAAAACATTTTTTCTGGCACTTTCCTTTACTATTTATGGAGCAGTGATCCCTTATATGAGCATAATTTGTATTAAAAGGTCAATTTTGGTACTTTTTGTCCATAATTTCAATATTTTTTTTTTGGCATAGTTAACCTAGGCCTCCATCTACGATCCAAAAAGTTTTAATATTGATGAAATCTATATCAAAATTGGAATATTTTGGTTACAACACATTTTGGATCGTAAGTGGCGGCCAATGTGTTTCAAAACCTTTTAGGGCTGGAAAATGCACAAAATCATCATATTTGACAAAATGTCCAAAATGGGCTTACTTTTGGCGAATATCTTGTACTCTTATGAAAAGAACTGATATATTTAGCATATATACTTTTGAAATAGACCCATTTACGAACCAAATTGTTTTATGATTAAGTTGATATTTTAGGCCATTTTGTGCCATTAGTGAATCGTCCAATGACGGAAAAAAACCTCCGGACGCATTTTTTAAATTTTTCGTTTTCTCCCAAAATAACCCAAACTGAATAATCATAAGAATGGATGACAAATGCGACTATACATGGTACCTATAAGACACAGAGGCATGATGATTAATTTATTGTGGAAGGAACAGAAGCGACACACAAAATCAGGTCTTCTCGTTTAATAGTATAGATTTTTCTATTCAGCACAACACATTTTGATCAAAATCGTTTCAACAAGTACAACTATGTTGGCTTTGGTACTCTTTCACGTCGGCTTTCGCCTTGGGTAAGTTAAATCTTTTTTTTTAGTACTAATATTTTTCACTAACAATATTGTATTTTCCGCATTGATAACGAATAGTTTCTATGGCAACAATATCATATCACCACGGTTTTTTTTGTTTTGTTAGTTTTTACTGAATATATGATAAATATAATACTTAACTCAAGTTATGTACCTTTTATCACTCAAGTTATAAAAAGCTTAATGTGAGTCTTCTTCAAATAAGTTATGTTTTTTTTTTCTTGCACACCAATTGCGGATTGTGATTTCGTTTTCAAGATCTGTGAATATATCAAAATATAATGAATAATGACGAGTTTTCAACTTTAGAAGAAAAGTTAAATAAAGGCGTAACAAAATCAGCCCAGTAGTCCGCATGTTTTTGTTGACATCATTTATATGCTCTTTTTCCTTAAATTTACTGTTTACAAAATGTTCAATTTCTTGTAATACAAGGGTTTGTTCGACCACAAGTTATTGGTCATAGTTGACACAACTTCATTATAGTTTCTGATAAGGCCTCCAAACTATTTTGATTCGAGAGTCACTACTGATGAGTCTGCTATTGACCATACGAGTCTCGTGTAACAAATTATAAGCCTGGTATTCTTGATGAGTTTTTACATTGTGAGCATGTCAGATAACATGGATAATTCATAAACATCGTCATTAAAAATCCAATATTAACAAGTTACAGAATATTCTAACATGATAGATCGGTGTTTAAGGCCACTTTCAACACTATATTTTGCTATTTCAGTTTATATTGTTGGATGGAGTAGGAGTGCCCGGAGAGAACCACCAACCTTCTGTAGGAAAACCTGACAATCCTAGTCAATTAAGATAGTAGGAGACGAGCCCACCTGCCTTGTGCGGGATTCGACCTCATAACCTCAGTGTTAATAGGCTAGTGAATTTTCTAACAAAACATAATTACAGTTGCAGATACAACATGGAATATACCGGTAGAATGCTATCCAGTGTTTAGTTGTTTTCACAGGTTTCTAGATGTTGGAAACTTCTTCTATGATGGCGATACTTTAAAAGATGTCAGCGAAGAAACAGTTGAAGAGCTATGTCAGTATGTGTATATTTTTGTCATTAAATAGTATAAATACAGTCTCGATATCCCAATAGCATGATTTCGAATCCCGGCGATGGAAGAACAAAAATTTGCTCCCGCAAATTTGCAGATTTAACATTGTTGTGCTTATATTTAGAGTAATTATATATGTATACCAAGATTTTGTCATTAACTGCAAACCATCGGTATTTAACGAAACTAATGTAACTTTGGTAAAATAGACTAAAATGTTAACCTGCGTGTTTAAACTTAAAATAATGTTTTACAAGCATTCCATTGAATGTAAAAAGAACAATTAAAACATGTTTTTTTGTAAATACTAGATTTTTCTATCTGTGAATTAAATTTAGGAGAATGTTGAAATTGTAAGTACTAGTTTTAGTGCAAAATCTTACCGTAAATTCGGAAAAATAGTACTGGGTTTGAAGCAATAAATTTACGGATATGTGCGGTATACGTAAATAAGCAAACGTCCAAACAAAATTTGACCTCTAATTTGACATAGTATTACAGTTTTCAAAAACAGACAAATATGGAAATAGAAGATTACAGACCACTAAATTTCGAGAGCGTGACTTTCGTGGGTAGGACAAAAAAAGTGAATGTGTTAAACTTGGATCTTCAATTGAATGAGAAAATCGCGAAAAACAAATATCCGTGAAGTCGGCTAGAAAGGTCTAAACTCGAAATGAAGTATCCGCAAAAACAGGTTTTCTTAACAGAATCATTGCACTCTCATATTATATAGATTTATACGTTAATATTGTATATTGCATTGCAGACATTTGAAGACAAAATCCGTGTGTAAGGAGGCGGAAAAATCTAAAGAGATGGATTTTGTTACTGAAATGATGGCTGAAATAGAAAGAGCTGTTTGTGTTGAGTATAAAAAAGGTTTGTATATCATTTGCATTAGATAATCGAATAAAATTGAAATATTCTATGGTTATTCATAGCGTCTCATTTAGAGCCGACATATGTGCATACACTCATGTATATTTATTTGTTTAAAGATTTTATATTTAAGCATGTCTTGCTGTGTGATTTACGTTTTGTTGTATTGCATCGACGAATCTGTGTATCCAATCAATGACATTTATATTTCCATGTTATGGTCGAGGTACAGTACACATGCCGTCAAAGATGGTACAATTTTGCATACAACTTTTGCTAGTTGAATTTTATCTGAAATCGAAAAAGTATGAATGTATCTCTTTTTTGAATATTGATACCTAGTGTTTTATATGCATTGACTTCATGTTCGTCTATTATTTTATATTGAGGCTATATTTTCTTGTCTGTTTGATATGGTCCCAGTAGCAAATAGTAAACAAAAAGTAAATTTGATATCCGAATTTAATTTCGACTATTCAAGCTGAAAACAAGTCGTTGCTTAAAAAAAGAAATATAATAAACATTTGATTGGAAAAATGTAAATCCGCTAAGAATGACAGAGTACAAAGCAACCTGTTTAAGATAAGTTTCAGACAAATTAACTTTGTTTCCTCTCTAATGAAATCCTCTTTAAGCATAGCTATTCAATATTATTTTGTCGAATTCTCTGGTTGGGTGAATCGTAATACCAGGATATTGCTGTTTGACTGTTAAAATACATGGCACATGTAGAAACAAGAAAGAATCGGATTGACTCTCAACGATATGCCTCGATATTATGTTTTTGTTATCTGTTTGAGTAAGAATGCATTTCGTTGATTAAGACTATAGCCATGTATAATCATATGACATTGAAATGTAAAGGTCATGAAAACTTATGTTTTCGACCAGTTATAATAAAGCATATCTAGTAATCCGTTTATTCTATACAAATAATGATTTGAACATTTCAGACATTCAAGGTTTAACACCATGCTACAATGAATCAGAGTTCAGATCAAAGTTCGTGGAATGTGTACAAGGTTCCTTTACAGACTATAATCCAAATACGTGTGGGTAAGTTTTACTTCAGGCAGTATATCAACGATTTACGATCAAATTTGTATTTCAACAATTCTTTTAAAGAAATGTTTTCAATTCTTGTCAATTTTTGAAATATTTGTAAATTAATGACATATTTTGTGGCAGATAGATTTTCTTCAGTTTGTAAACTTTTACGTAATTGTATTTGCCAATTTTCATAATAGCACAATTCTATTTTTGTTATAACGTTGGTTTGTTTAAGATTAACGTCGGCTACCGTGAATATTCTTGTGAAGTTTACCAATGTTTAATATGGTTACATGTCTAAACCATAGAGGAATTCCTCATAATCTGAAACAGTACTATATTCCTTTGGGAGCCTGTGTCTCTTCTACTGAGATTTAATTTCATTTTAAATCATACTTATTTAAACGAAATAAAAAGTAAAAGTATTCTGGAAATTTGATATTAAAAAATCCTCATTGGTGGCTGCATGACAAACCGATATAACAAAAACAGGGACATATGATACATTATGATCTCATTAAATGTACTGGAAATTCTTGATTTTGAATAACAGATTTGTGGACAGCCTGAAAAACTGTGCTTCCATGTTACAGCAGTGTGGATACAATCAACACGCATATACTGCTGAAACCATGCTCAGCGAATATGGTACAACAATATGCAATCATCATGAATTTAATGTTGGGGCTTGATTTCAGCACAATTTTAAACCTTAGATGAATTTTAATTTACCATAAATAAAAAAACATTTTGTAACGCCGAGAATCTTTGTGTTCAACGAATAAATTAGTAAACTATCTTAGAAGATTTATCACGGTTGGTTATGTTGACTCATAATCAAGTCTTAAATACACATTTTACCTGCTTTTGCTACCGTTAGACACTTTGAAATACAATTTTCATTTATTTTTTGGGGGTGACGTCACTCATCACGAGAGTGCACACGCTGAAATGTCTCGCCTGCTTTAGTCTTGATTAGATTTATGTTGAAAGTCTGTAGTATAAAGGTTTTCCTACAAGTATCACATAAACTTAACATCATCAAAATTGTATGAAAACGGTGTTACGGTCAGATGACCCATGCCAGAGAGACAGACATGTACACCTTTCAATCATTCCATACACCGCTATAACTGACCTATTACTTATACATGTAGTATCCGGGAAAATGTCCAAGCCTAAAAAATGAACATTGGCAAATGAACCATGAAAAAAGTAAAATAACAAAAATTCCGAACTCAGAGGAAAATTCAAAACGGAAAGTCCCTAATCAAATGGCAAAACAAAATCTCAAACGCATCAAACGTATGTATAACAACTGTCATGGTCCTGACTTGGCTATGGTACAGGCATTTTCTTGTGTTGAAAGTGGTGAAAATGAATACAAAGTCAGATGAAGCCTACCAGTCGGACATGTACACCTTACAATCAATCCATATACCAAATATAGTGGACCTATTGCTTATATTATCTCAAATACAGACTTGACCGCGTAATTTTAATCTTGATCACTTATCCATGAAATGAGGTCACGGTCAGGTGAAACCTCGCTGACGGATATATAGACGTTTCAATGAACCCATATATCAAATACAGTTATTCTATTTCTCACTGGGTTTTATTTCAAGCACTCACTGAACCATGAAAATGAGGTCGATGACAATGTACATGTGACGGACGGAAACTTCGTAACATAAGGTATATGCATACAAGGTAGTAAGCATTCATGGCTTCCACTTTTCTAAAATATAAAGCCTATTACAAATAGCTTACGCTTTCGGTTATCTTTTCACGTATATATCTTTTTCGAACCCTCCCCCCTCCCTCTCCCCATAGACTCATGTAGCTTTTCCGTTTGTACAGGACATTTTAAAAGTTCAAACAGCATCTGTTTATAATAATATATTGTATTTATATGTTCTATATAACAGAAAACATTTTAGGAGATAATCAGAAACGGCCTTTTCCATGACTGTATTCAATCGGGCGTCATGGATAAAAACTACTTCTAACCTAAACTTTTAAAACAGTGTAACAAAAATGGAAATCTAAAATAAAACGTTATAATTTCAGTAAAAAAAGTACTGTGGTTCGTTTATCTGGATTCTCACAAAGACGTGTCCGTGTGTCCTGTAAAATATTGTATCAACTAATCAATAGTAGCATCATTCTATAACAAAAAATTAAAAACAATCTAAACTGATAGGGGGAGGGTTGAGATCTCACAAACATGTTTAACCCCGCCGCATTTTTGCGCCTGTCCCAAGTCAGGAGCCTCTGGCCTTTGTTAGTCTTGTATTATTTTAATTTTAGTTTCTTGTGTACAATTTGGAAATTAGTATGGCGTTCATTATCACTGGACTAGTATATATTTGTTTAGGGGCCAGCTGAAGGACGCCTCCGGGTGCGGAAATTTCTCGCTACATTGAAGACCTGTTGGTGACCCTCTGCTGTTGTTTTTTATTTGGGCGGGTTGTTGTCTCTTTGACACATTCCCCATTTCCATTCTCAATTGTATTGCTCTATTTTGTTATGATGAACTGAATTAATAAATGATATAACAGTAAAATTTTATCTTCTCACTGTTGGACTAGAATTGGCAGAAAACGGCAAGTCCCTGGACTCGCCTCCACAAATACTTATTGAGAACTTTGATAAATATTCGTGGATTGGGGAAAAATGTTGTACTTTCGCTAGTATTTGATTTCTCTGTTTTGTCAATGTATATGTACAAGCATATATATAATTTGTACTTTGTTTGTTAAACTGTACGCGCGGAATCTACGAAAATAGGTATCTCATGGATATTGATGAATCCACGATAGGCTAAGCAAGACCCTTGTCACACCCTTTTCTTTTAACCAAGAAAGAATGATGATGCCGAATGACTCATCACTCGCGAGGAATCGTTTGTAAATCGTGACAGTTTTCAAGCACCTGATATCACCCCAGGTTTTTGTGGGGTTCCTGTTGCTCCGCCTTTAGTTTTCTATACTATGTTTTGTGGGGTTCCTGTTGCTCCGTCTTTAGTTTTCAATACTGTGTTTTTGTATGCTGTTTGTGGGGTTCCTGTTGCTCCGTCTTTAGTTTTCTATACTGTGTTTTGTATGCTGTTTGTGGGGTTCCTGTTGCTCCGTCTTTAGTTTTCTATACAATGTTTTGTGGGGTTCCTGTTGCTCCGTCTTTAGTTTTCTATACTGTGTTTTATGGGGTTCCTGATGCTCCGTCTTTAGTTTTCTATACTGTGTTTTGTATGCTGTTTGTGGGGGTTCCTGTTGCTCCGTCTTTAGTTTTCTATACTGTGTTTTGTAAGCTGTTTGTGGGGTTCCTGTTATAAATCAACAATTTAATGACACCAAACATTGACAAGAGTTTTCTCATTTTCTTCCACCTGGTCAGTTCAATTATATTTTCAAACCGTTACCCGATATTAAAATCAAAAACTGCTCCAAAGAAGCAGCTAACTTCAAGTGTCACACCACCAATTCAACCAATCAGCATCAAGAACATCTTCAAGTGTCACATCACCAATTCAACCAATCAGAAATGACATGACATATTCAAACAAGCAGTATTTTTTAAATATATTTTTTTATGCAATTGTCCTTTTCTGGGTTATGTTAAGCTGACTTTACCTAAATTTTAAACACTTAAAAAGCTTTTGTATATATTTAAATGAAATTTACTACTTGTTTAACTTACAAAATTTTTTATGCTGATAAACAACGATACTAACTAGGATGCACGATATAATGGTTAATGGTAGACAAATTTTAGCTTAATTTACAGTCATGATGACAAGTCAACAAAGGTTGGGATGTAATTGAAATCAAGTTAAAAGTTAGATAAGTTGACATTAAAAAAAAATACAGAATAAACAACTAATGAATGATAAATTGATTAAGAATAATTAATACTTATAACAGCCACTAATAAAAGTCATAAATTTTATAGATTTTGATTGAATGTTTAATCTTTCATTTCAATAGACATATAAAGATATAGTATGGGTGCCAATGAGACAACTCTCCATTCAAGTCACCATTAGTAAAAAGTAAACCATTATAGGTCAAAGTACGGCCTTCAACACTAGATAACATTATTGACAATTTGCTGAATAGGTTTAAATTCTGATTACTTAAAATTACATAATTGTTTCATATTTTTATGTTTAGTTAGTAAACTGCTAACATTCAGATACGTGCTGCCTGTGTAACCTGATCACAAATTTAACAAATGTTGATGCTTCCAGGGTCATAAAAGCACTAAAACAGCTCCAAGACTTGTTTCTACAACGCTCATCATGGATTAGCCAGAAACACAGTTTTGGACACCTTATATAACTTCAAAGCTTTCACACTAAAATGAATGATTAAAGTTCTTCGTCTAATATCATGATCGTTTTCCCGTTGAATGGACTTTCTAAAAAAAAAAAATAGCCATCATAATGTTTTAGTTTTTGTATATTTAATGTACTTTTCCAATTTGAAAAAGGAAAATTTCTAAATCTTTAAATCATATTAATGAAATTGAATCTTCTGATAATTAAGAAGAAATTATAAGCTTAAAATTGGAATTATAAAATGACGTTCTTCAAACGCTTTGAGTACACACCCGTGGTAAAATATGAATATATTGTTTGGTCTGTTACGATTACACTCCCACGTCATGTGGATTTTTTTTATGAATGAGCTACCCGACGTCTTTCAACGATAACGTAAGAATATAAGCATTTTATTTTAGCAAATACGCTAGTTTATGTCGATAGTTTACCCCTAGATCGCTGTCGCTCGAGGTAAAGTATTTAGCATAAATGGTAAACCCGCGGTAAAATCAGTACAAATTCAAGCCCCAATGAATTATTTCTTAATTATTCTCAATTAAAAAAATTAACTATGATCATTTTCAAATCTTATTAATATAGACATTCTTCTGTTCTTTATTGTAACGTTACTTACTACTGATTTTCTAAAATATTTTTATTTTTTCTGATATTTCTGTTTATTTAATTATCATTTGTGTTCTCAAAGAGATTTCTGTTGACCCTAATGACAAGGTCACTTTATAGTAGAAGGAAATTTTGGTTTCCTTCTCAAACTAACTCACATTTGTTAACAGATGTATATAGAATAAGAAGATGTCAGTGGTCTGATTGCCAATGAGACAACTATCCATCTATTGACAGATATGTTAGCAACTATGGGTCACCTCACAGATTCAAACATGAGCAAAAACCATACTGCATCTAGTAAGCTATAATTATCCTCGACATAATTAGGGTAAAAAAATATCAATTAAGAAAACCAAGGACCTGAGCTATGTGCATGTTATTAATAAAAAAAAATATTTTTTTTATAAATTTTCGCTTTTATATGAGACCAGTTTGCAGTTTTTCGTATTTTTGCATGAAAAAAAAACAAGTATATGTATGCAAGAAGTTTGAAGTTTGAAGACCAAATACAAATATTTAAGGCAAAATTTAACATTTATATCTGTAAACTAATTTCGTATGACTTATGAACATTTAAAAGGTGTTATTTAATAGATTCTGACCATTCATAATACTTTTTCATTTTCAAATAACGGGTTCAAAAAAGTTGCCTTATCAAACTTTCCCCTTAAATAATCAAATGGTTTATTAAAAAGGGTATTTATATCTTTAGAATATCTTGCTGGATATTAACCTAGCGTGTCATTGTGTTACTAATGAAACAGACGTATTCTGCATTTCTGGATCGTACTGGAACCAAATTTGAAATGTAACATATAAATGTACAACGTTTAAGACGATATTTTGTTTTATCTAAATGAGTTTTTAAATTGTATGTGTACGTTTTGTTTATCTCCTGATCGATATATAAAAGGTAAGGGTTGGGATCTTCAAAAACCTAGTATAATCAGACCACATTTTCATGTGCCTGTCCAAAGTCAGGTTCCTCATCAGTTGTTGTCGTATGTCATGACGTAATTATTTTCGTTATTTTGTATTCCCCTCATATTTTTTCTACATTTGAAAATGCCTTTACCAACTCAGTAATATGACAGTTCTTGCCCATTCGTTTTTGATGCGTTTTGTTATTTGATTTTGCCATGTGATTATAGAGTTTCCGAATTGATTTTCCTTTAAGTTCAGTATTTTTGTGATTTTACTTTTTATATACATAAACCAATTGATGGAATTTTAATATCGGTAAACTATTGTTGTTTTTATTGTCGAAAAGTACAATTATCCAATGATATCTAAACACAATGCACAATCTCCCCAACTTCAATCAACCCGCCTTATACGGTTTTTTTTTTTTAGAAATATGTAATTGCATTTTTAAATCAGTCGAAATTTAGATTTTCTGTTCACCCCGTATCCAAATGACTTGAATTAAATGAAGACCATAGAAGTGTTATGTAAAATTCTGGTAGCAATTGGATCTTTCTATAATATTTCTTATTTAAACATGTAAAATATCTAGTTTCATTCTTTAATTTTCTGTTCAAAGTATTAATGGCAGCCAACGCTTGTTTCAGGAATAAATTTAATCGGATAAGTTCGTGACAGAAACTTTTGAAGGCAGAATCAAAATCAAATTTTTCTAAATAGAGCAGGAGCAATTGTATACGGTCGAATTGGCAAACATCATATTGCAATCTTAGCTTTTGCTATGTTTTGCCTGGGTGTATGTTTATTGTTTAACCTAAACTGTTCTGTTGATTGGTTTTTGATAAACGTTTACATCATAAGAGAAGAAGAAAAAATGGGAAAAAATAATTTTTGCATACGATTTTCGTGTAATCATAATACTTCATCAAACTTTTTTTACATCGACCTAAATTAACCAATTTACAATTCATAAAAGTTGAAAGACTATCAAATTCTTGCTAACCACAAATGTCAAGCAATACAAAGCATAAAGAGTTTTTTTTTTTTTGGCAGTGAATTTTCAAGCCATGAAAAACCCCATTTAGAAATAATAAATATTTTTGATAATTTTAGGATAATCGTGACAAAACAAATTAACATACTTGTATATCAAATGCCTTGTAATTAGTATACTCAAGCATGTTTACATTTATTAGAAAAACACTTTGGTATTTAAACAAATGAGACTAAATGGATAAAACGTGCTGGTATTTATGATAAATCACAGCGTGTTTAATACATACCATAACACAAACTAACACATCAAAATTTGGCAATCACCTCCATAGATATTGTACTTGATAATAATATCATATAATTAACACATCAAAATTTGTCAATTATCTTCATAACTATTAAACTTTGTCGTGCTTATATAAATAAATGGCATTTTCATATTCAGCATAAAATATTCAGATCAAACTCGTTTCAACAAGTAAGACTATGTTGGTTTTGGTAATCCTTCAGTTCGGCCTTGCTTTGGGTAAGTCAAATAATTTTCTTTTTCTAAATGTTGATATTTCATCACAAATGATATTATATTGTCAGCATTTTTTTTTCTTCAAAATAGTCTCTTTGACGACATTGAACATCTAGTCAGATCACTACGCATTGTTTCTATCTTTCCTCAATATGTGATAAAAATAATACTTAAGGATGTACTTAGAGATGACACGTTTTCGTTAATTGTATTCGCATTGTTTCATTACGATCCGTACGTGAACGTTGTATTCGGAAAGGCAAACGTTTTTTTTTTTTCATTTAATATATGTGTATGTCCTTGTAATACGTAAAGTTATTGTATTGTATGTATGTACTGGTAAATGCCTCCGTTATCAGAAGAACCCATCGAAAGCTGCGAGGGTACAGAGGCATCCATGTACACTCCTTATCGGGATTAATGGAGATGTGTCACTAACGTATAACTACGACAATTTTTCACAAGGACAATCAATCCCCACCCAACACAAGGGAGTGCTAGGACACCGGGAAGTCTGTTGTTGTGGTGGAGGAAGCCGAAGTACTCGGAGAGAACCACCGGACCACTCGGCGGAAACAGACAAACCGGAGAGGTATCAGAAGATTGATCTCCAGGTGAAAGTAGGGGACAACTTTGACCAACCGAGGCCCCCAACGTATTATTGTTTGTCAAGGCGTATTTTGGAAATTTCAATAAAAATCTGCTATTCTTAAAAACTTTATGAAAATATTCCGTGAAAGGGTTGACAAGAAAGTTCAGAAGTTGAGGGCTAAACGTAACTGAACACATCAAAACGTTATTTGTTTTTAAAGATTCAAACGTAAAGACTCGTCAAGTTTTTTGGCATAAAAAGGGAAGAAGGGACGAACATCCGGCTTCTATAGAAAGTACATTTTCATGAATAAGATAATTAGTATGACTTAATTTTATTTTAATAGTTGGTCAAATGTTATTGAATGCATTGACCAGTAAGACGTTTAACAATTTAGCACAACGTTATTTTTAAATTCAAACACGCCTACTATGTTATGATGACTCATTACAAATATATTTCACTTGACCAATATAAATTGTTTTCTAGTAATACAACAATTTAATGTTAGTATATAAACATTTAGCTTTGTTCCTGTATTATAAATTTAAAGGACGAAACAGGTGACCCAAACTCGCTTGAATAAGTATGGTGTACCTGACGTTCTTAACATGATAAGATTGTTACCAATTTTAAGGATTTTCTTACGAATACTGTTGCTTGGGCAGAGATGCAGGTAAATGTTTTTAACAGAACAATCTCTTACATTTATGTGGACACTTATTTCAACGTAATTTTATATATGCATCTTTAAGATAAAAAATTATATAACCTACCAAAATCAGTAGTTTTGTGACAATTTGTCTTTCATTAAAACGATTTTAATTTTTTATCTGGATTTCGTCAAAGTACAGTAACTATGTAGGGATAAATAAGCAAAACAAAATACTCACGTCTTGTTTAACAAACATAAACATGTACCGTAGCGAATTGCAAGATATGAAATGCCCTACGCCTGCATACCTGGGTGAATTATGAATAGCAAAAGAGAATAATTTAACATCTCGCCAAGATTTTTCTTGTGAAAATGCCTAAATGACCTTGTTCTCAATAATCTTACTTAAATTATTAATACATAAGGAAACCTGCATATATTTTTAACTACACACGTTTAGGATTATTCTTTAGTAGTTAACGTCCACTCAAAAGTAGTAAGATACACTCGAATCTAGAAGTTACATTATGAACTGTTTCATATCTTTAAATGTCATTCTTCGGTACTTCAATGTTTTGTATACAAATAAAGAATAAGTAGAAACCAAGTACACATGAAAAATACCACTTTTTGATTTGATTAATACATGTACATTGATTAAGTCATCGGGTCAGAATAAAAGAAACTCATTTTAACTATATCGCATGTATATCATGTATATGGATACCTCGATACGTATACGTATCTAAATACATCAGTTCTGCAACATCTCCAATAAAAGGTGCATTACTTGAATTAAGGATGTACTTAGGTCAGGTTTAGGAATTTGTGTCAGATGTTTCTTTTTTCCCAACGTTACAGGGTAAATATTTTGCCCCATAACACCCATTTTATTTTCACATTAGACTTCAATAGCTCATGAAAGGTCATTTACCAAAATTTAAGCAGATTCAAGAATTCCTTTCTTTCGATTTTAGACCAGAATAATACCAATGCAAATATCAGGTAAAAGTCCCAATATGCCTGTTCCCACCAAAATGAGCTCCATAACCTATCAATATTTTTATCTTATTTTGTTTCTTCCGTTATTTAGAACAGATCAACTTTAAATTCTTTTTTTATTTTAAAATTCCTTTATTTCCATCAGTTGCTTGTTACATTGTCTTCAACAAGTCCAAGCTCCTTGTGAAGAATACATATAAATTTCAATTCTATTATATTAATAAATAAAACATCAATCTAATAAATGTTTCTTAACATTAACTAAAAAATTATCTTCTTTTAACTTCTTTGAATAATACATTCGTTTTGTAAATTCTCTAATGAATAGACAAAAAACATCAAGTCTTTAAATTTTAGATTTTTTAAATTTCACTTAACATGTTCTACTGTTATCTTGATGGAGAAAAAAAAACGATTTTATAAACAGATAACCAGATACATCATAAAACGATTTTATATACAGATAACCAGATACATTTTTTTTATCTACAGAAGAATTTTGTGTAAGTTCATCATAAATATATTAATATATAAATACAATACAATACAAAAATTGCAGGCTCTTCGATAATGCAAATTAAAGATTGGAATGGGAACATTCTATTTTTTATACATTTTTGGAAGATTCATGAAATACTAAAGCAACTATTTCAATGTAGCTGCCATTTCAGAAGACAGTTTCTTCGTATATTTTTCCAAGCAAAATTGATTTATGTCAATAATGTTATCTCTCGTCGTAAAAGTATTTGTTTCGCTCTATAATTCACAAGTAAAACCATTTCTTTATTCCATTTTACCCCTTCCTTACAATACCTACCTTTTGTACTTATTGAAACTGACTTGTGTTCGTCCTGAACATGAAATATATGCCACTAGACATTAAACCAACAACAATCAATCTAGGTATCTCTGTATACCGTGGGATTTACTGAATTGCAAAGGTTCGTTAGTACATGTACATGTATATATAGGCTGTTGATTCCTTGCGCTTGAAGATGGTGTTCAGTTGTCTATGTTTATATATTTTTTAGAATATTGCCATCCCTTTTGATTAAAGACGAAGTTCCCGCTTGACAAGAAAGTATTGTATGCTCTTAAGTTCATAATGAAGCAGCAAGAGTACCGCTAAAATTATACTGTCTAATACTAGTAACAGAGTATACAAATGTCCTAGGTACTGATTATTTGCCTGTTGGTGATTTTATACTAGGTCGATGACACGGCTGGTGAACGTTGCATCCATGAGGGTTTCAACAGCCCAAAAGTCCGCACTTCAATGTTGACACAGAATATCTGTTTACTGTTTATAAAATGTTAGATTCCTGGTAATGCAAAATTTTTTTAACACCAGGTATATGTCATTATTGGCATAACTTTATGTAATTTTCAGTTTGATTTACAACTTGGTTTTTGATAAGGCGTTCCAACTATTTTGATTCGAATGTCACTGATGAGTCGTATGTTGACGATACCCGAGTATAAAAAATAGTTAGACTGTTATGCTTGATGAGTGTTTACATTGTAACTCAAAGCATTAGACAACACAAATTAAGGCAACATAAGTACCGATGTTCTAATATCGTAATTTGATTACTGTAAATTCAGAAATTAATGCGAGGTTTTTATTATTGCGAAAAATGCGACTGAGTTCTAAACGCAATAATTTAAACTCGCATTTTGAAATATTTTATATGAATTTAACAGGATTTTTCTCAAAATCGTAAAAATTAAATCGCATTTAAGTCTAAAATGGCAAAATCGCAATAATAAATGCACGCAATAAAATCTGAATTTACAGTATCAAGAGACAAATCAAGGTAACTGTTTATAAAATTTCCTTTTTATAGTTTAAATTGATTTTTAAAAACCCCTCGACAAAAGTTCGACGTTGGTTACTGTTCAAATATCAGATAATTTATAAACATCATTACAATCCTACATTAACAAGTTACAGAATGTTCTTACATGGTTGATTGATTGGTTAGTGTTTCATTACTAGTGTGCTATTTTGTGGCGTTCAGTTGTTATAGATTGAGGAAGCCGGAGTGCCCGGAGAGTACCACCGACCTTCGGTAGGAAAACTCACAATCCCAGTAAATTAAGATATGAAGATATGAGTCGAGCGCACCTCTCTCGTGGGGGTTTGTAATCACAACCTCAGTGATGACAGACAGTTAATTTTCTAACAAAACGTTTTCATATAGTTGCAGGTACATCCTGGAGTGTTCCAAAAGAATGCTATCCAGTGTTCCAATGTTCTTACAGGTTTCTTAACGTTGAAAAGTTCTTTTATGATGGCGATACTTTAAAGGATGTCGATGCAGAAACTGTTGACGAGCTATGCCAGTATGTGTATATTTCTTTGACTTGTCACAAATTAAACAATCGGTATTTAAATTATGTTGAGCCGTAGAAATAAATAAAGGTATCAGCGTTTTCCCATTCAGAATATCGTGAATTTTAATCTGGTTGGTTTCAATATAAAAGATACAACATTAAAGACTATCTAATGTTTACACATTATGTTTTTCGTTTTAAAGCTTTGACTATATTTGACATGTTTGAGTTTACACATGTATATAACTTACTTAACGAAAATGATTGCTATTTTTTGTCAATCAAAATGATTATTTAATTTATGACTTATTTTCAGTCCTTGCATAATGTAACTTAAGTTTATACCACACTGACTTGTGTGTGGCTTGCTTGCTATCTGAACAATGAAATCATTATTAGCTAAGGTACTACCTTCTTTTGGGCGGATTCAATTGTTAAGTAGGGAACCAATCAAAAGGAGGAACAGCAAGTTAGACAAGTTTGCAGTTTGTATGTGAGTTTGATTTGTCAATTGCATTTCAATCAATAACCTCTGTTCAATTATAGCTAGATGTTGTACATGTTTAGTTCTACATAACATTATGATTTAATCGATTAAAAAAATATCTTATTATATATGTTTATATTTATATATGTTTATATATAATAAGATATTTAAAGTTATCTGATATTTGAACAGTAACCAACGTCGAACTTTTGTCGAGGGGTTTTTAAAATCAATTTAAACTATAAAAAGGAAATTTTATATATATATATATATATATAATATTGATATCATTATCATTGTCTTGGTGTGCATTTTTATTTTATTTTGGGGGAGTGCTACAGAAGGTGTAAAAATAAACTAAGTCGGGTCAAATCTTTGAGATGTTCTTCTCACACATGATATTGTAGAAAAGGTATTGCATCGATTTGATTAAAATAAAATCGACAAATCAAACACACCTTCAACATGCTTGTGATTTAGCTTATAGTTGACACTATATTTTGACTTTAGATTGAAAACATATTTATAAACTTTGCTTCACAATGTTTATACAGTCCTTACTTTTAATTGGTTATCTACTTTAATTCAAAACTGTAATAATTGACCCCGCCCAAAGGAAGATGATACCTTAGCTAAATACGATTTCATGGTTCAGCTAGCAAGCAAGCTTACCAAAGATGTTACCTTTACCTACACACTCAAATCATTTTGCTGTAATTGACAAAAGAGCTAATCTGCATTTTTACACTTTAAATAATGTTTTATAAGCATTCCATTTAAAATTAAAGAGAACAATTAAAGCGTGATTTTCGTTAATTGTTTTGTAATAAGTTAGGCCGTTAGTTTCCTACTTTGAATTGTTTCATATTTTTCATGTCGGGCCTTTTATAGCCGACTATACTTTATGAGTTTTTTTCACTGTTGAAGACCGTACTGTTGCTTATAACTGCTTATATCCATTTTGTTTAAATTTTGGTGGATGGCTGTCTCATTGGCAATCATACCTCATCTCGTTATTTTTTTTAATTTTGAAGCAATTCATTAAAGAAGATGAGCGGTATCCGAAAATGGAAAAGCGTGTCCAAACAACACAAAACATTAACCTCTAGACATCAACACTGCAATATTACAGTTTTCAACAAAATAAGTATGATAGTAGAAAATTATTCTTACTGTAAATCAACTAATTAACGAGATTTTCCCCGAGTAGAAAAATAAAGGGTATATAAAACGTTGCGATTGTGTAAAATTTGAATCATCCCTATAAATTCATCAAGGAACTAAGAAAATCATAAAAAATAAATCGCCACGAAGTCGGCTAAAACGGGTTTAACGCCAAATAAAGTATCTGCGAAAAAGTTATTTTCCAGAATTATTTCATTACTCATATTCTTTAGCTTTTATGTTGATGTTTCATATTGTATTGCAGACATTTGAAAAAACAATCCGTTTGTAAGAAGGCAGACAAATGTAAAGTGATGGATTTTGTAACTGAAATGATGGCTGATATAGAAAGAGCTGTTTGTGTTGAGTATAAGAAAGGTTTGGATATCATTTGCATTAGATAAAAGACTAAACCTGTAGTAGTCAGCGTTACCGTAATTCATAACGTCTTATTTAGAACTTGACATATGTGTTTACACTTTGTACTGTATTTGTTAAAGATTTTATAATGGAATGTCTTTCTAAGTTATTTTAGTATTGTTGTAGGGCATCGACGATCTTTGTATACAGTCTATGACATTTATATGTTCATGTTACGGTCAATGTACAGTAAATGAGCGATGCCACAGATTTTGGTAACATTTTGTATACAATTATGGCTAGTAGAATTTAAACTGAAGTCGAAAATAATTATGAGTGTATCTTTTATTTTCTAAAATATTACTAATTGAATACTGAATATTGATATTTAGTGTTTTATATCCATTGATTTTACGTTTGTCTACTATTGTGTATTGAAATTTATGTTTTCATGTCTTTAGATACGGTTCCAGTGAACAAAAAGGAAATTTAATTCAGAATGGATTTCGATTTTTTAAGCTGAGAATGTCGGAACAAGTCGCTGTTTAAAAATACAGATAAGATTGACATCCGCGTGGAAAAGTTAAAATCAGTTCAGAATGAGAAAATACCGAATACATATGGAGTCCTGATTAAAGACAATCAGAGAGAGAAAAATTCATCTCTTTAAGCCAATCCACTCAGTCTCCTTTTGTCGAATTCTCTGGTTGACTATATTAAATTACAGGTGATTGCTGCTTGTCTGTTGTAGTACGTGGCCAATGTAGGAACAAGGAAGACTCAGACTGAACTAGAATGATATATGTTTTTGTAGGATTGTTTTGTCATCCTTTTGATCGTTATCCTGTGAGTAAGGGGTATGGAAAACCGACGCAGTTCGTCAATTTTGATTAAAGGAGTGTATTATCATTTTCCACTAGATACTAATCGCCAATTAACTGTTTATCCTATACACATAATGCTGTTAACATTTCAGACATTCAAGGTTTAACACCATGCTACAATGAACCAGAGTTCAGATCAAAGTTCGTGGAATGTGTACAAGGTTCCTTTACAGGCTATGATCCAAATACGTGTGGGTAAGTTTTACTCCAGGCAATTAGCGTTTTATATCAACAATAGGCGATCAAATTTGTATTTAAACAATTCTTTTTATACAACATTTGACCAGTTTGTCAATTTTTTTAATTTGTAAATTAAAAACATATTCTATGGCAGAATATTTATCTTCAGTCATGAAAGACACCATAGGATCAGTTTTTTGCAGTTTTTCATTTTCATTATAGCAACATTCTATGTTGTTTTGTTTAAAATTAACTGCCGCTACCGATAATACACGTCTGAAGTTTGCACATGTTTAGTACGGTTATACGTTTAAACTAAAGAGGAATTCCTCATAATCTGAAACAGTACCATATCCCTTTTGGAGCACGCGTTTATTGTACTGAGATTTAATTTAGTTTCAGCCATGATGAAATGAAACGAAACGAAAATGAAAAACAAAGATGGCTGCATGACAAACCAATAAAATCAAATCAGAGAATTCTCTGATTAAATGCACATGTTCCGGTAGAAACCCTTGGCAATTTTTGATTTTCAATTACAGGTTTGTGGACGGCCTGAAAAACTGTGCTTCAATGTTCCAGCAGTGTGGAGACAAGCAACATGCATCTGCTGTTGCGAATATGCTCAGCGAATATGGTACAACAATATGCAAGCATCACAAATTCAATATTGGAGGTCCTTAATTTCTTGAACCTTAGATGAATTTTGATCTACCATAAATAAAAATAAAACTGAAACACCGTGAATCTTTGTGTTTAACAAATTAATTAGTAAACTGTTTTAGACGATTGATCTCGGTTGGTTATGTTGACTCCTTTCTTGTAATCAAGTCTAAAAATACACATTTACCTGTTTTTGCTACCGTTAGACACTTTAAAATACAATTTTCATTTTTTTTAATTTAATTCTTTTAGAGAGCGACGTCACTCAATACTAGACTGCTTTACTTATGATTGAATATATGTTGAAAGTATGTAGTATAAAGGTTTTACTGCAAGTATCACATACACTTTAACACCAAATATGGTCGACCTATTGCTTATAGTATCTGAGATACAGACTTGACCACTTAACTTAAACCTTAATCACTGATCCATGAAACGAGGTTGAGGTCAGGTGAACCCTCCCTGGCGGACATGTAGACGTTTCAATGAACCCATAAACCAAATACAGTTATCCTATTTCTCAAAATAAGTAGATATTTCACTAGTGAAATAGTGGGTTTTTTTTCAAGCAGTCTCTGAACCATGAAAATGAGTTCAAGCACAATATGGTTAGAGAGTTGTCTCATGGGCACTCATACCACATCTTCCTATATCTATGTGACGGACAGAAACTTCATAACATAAGGTATATGAATACAAGTTATGAAACATTCATGGCTGCTTTCTTCTAAAATATAAAGCTTAATAACAAATAGTTTACGCCGTTTCAGCCGATACAAACCATACAAATTGGTATATACCATTAGCAATAAACTCATCATAGATACCAGAACTAAATTTTGTATATACGCCAGACACGCGTTTCGTCTACAAAAGACTCATCAGTGACGCTCGAATCCAAAAAAGTTCTTGATTTACCTCAATCGTAAATGCACAAAACAGAACATTTCCATAGATCTTTATAAACACCAACCGTCCTACCCCTGAGCCTCGCGTAACTTTTTCGTTTGTACAGGACCTTTTAAAAGTGCAATCAAAATTTTGTTCATCTTAACAATTTGTAGTTATATGTTCTATATAATAGAAGAGATTTAAGGATGGTTGCTACTCTTTACTCTTGTTTTTAACTTTTTGTCAAATATCCTGAATCCTCTAGGTTAATATATGTAGTACCAATGATAATTTTGCCAGCTAACCCATACTTTTGATTTCATAATTTTTTACATATAGTTAAAAAGCCATTTTTGAAAATCTTATAAAATTCTTGTTATTTTTTTCATAGTTTTTGACAGAAAAAAAGTGCCAATGTTAAATGCATGAAAAATCTAGAGAGATTCATTTCCCGCCAATTTAATTGATTGTATCTCAAGAACAAGGACGCGGTCCTTTTTTCTGTCATTTTAGTCCCGTTATTTATATACTATCAATCTATAACAGTCTTTTACAGGGCTTATTATTTTGAAACAGAGGAGCGAACATCCTTAAGGAGATAATCGGAAAATCTATGTCATTTAAACAAAAACATGTCGAAGGGCCTTTTCCATGACTGCTTTTTATGGGACGGCAAGGATAAAAGCCACTTCTTACCCCAACTTTTAAAACAGTGGCACATAAATAGTAATCTAAAATAAAACATTCTCATTTCAGTAAAGAAAAGTACTGTGGATTCATTTAATTTTTTACCATTCGTGGATCATTGAGGAAATAATTGTATTTTCGTGGATATTTCATTTCGTGGTTTTGTTAAAGTCTACATACAAGCCTATAGATTATAGGTACTTTGTTGGTAAACCTGTACCCAAGAAATCAACAAAAAATGGTATCCCATGAACTACGATGAATCCGCGATAGGCTAAGCAAGACCCTTGTCACACCCTTTTTACAAAGAAAGGGTGATGATGCTGGATGGCACTCACTTGAATGGAATTGATTTTAAATCGTTGAGGTTGTCAATCATACTGGTATTGTATCAGTACTCCTACTTGCCATAGAAAAGAATAAGAATAATAGTATTTGAAAAAGTGTGGAAATTCAGTTTTCGAAATATCTCTTCGTGATGAAAAACTCGTATTCATTTTGCGGATTTGTTTATATTTTAGGTCCATTTTGATTTGTTATTCAACGTCTGTATAGTAACGTTTCAGTGTTTCAAACTCTTTAGCCTCGAGCATCACTAAAGGGACTTTTTTTTAGTCGAAATGAGAATCTGAAGCATTCAAATTGGTACCATAAATATTTTAACGTCAAGAGCGAAGCAACTTAAATGCATATTTAGGACGAGAAGATGATTATGAGATATGAATTAAGACCTATACTTTGTACTAGACTGCAACACTGAGCCAGATGATTTTATAAGCGCTAGTTCACAAGGTGAGCCGGATAATTTTATAAGTGCTACTTAACAAGTTCCGCAGGAAGACATATCCTGCGCAGAAACATAATTATGACTCCGAGCTGACCAGTTATTTCTCACCCTTTATGACATGTGCATAGCAATTAAATACCAATTTTCAAGGCTTTCTAATAACACTTGGCAAGAATTCCATACAACAATCTTCCTGAAATGTGGGATTCTGTTTGTTTAAATTGTACAGTTCTGAAAGTAAGATATTGTTACAAATTTCGATAAATCATGTTTATTATTTACAAGCAGAAAGCAGCTCCCAGTTTGAAATAACAAGTTACTTCTTAAAATCCTTAATCACATTTTTAGAATTTTATAACTGAACTTGCAGAAATACATGATACACACACAGATGAAAGGCTTTATGAGTGTGTCACAAGAATCCTTGTGTAATGAGATAAAGAGAGATTAATTTTGCTGATTTTTCTGAATGGCTTTAATATGTCCACCTCAATGATCTGTGATAAATAAGATTTGTAATATCTTTCACTAAAAGAACATGTATTCCGTTACACTTTTGACTAAAAGACCATGTATTTTAATGCATAACACTTGAATAAATCAAAGAAACCATTGTATCTTGTCTTTAGGAGGGAGAAATCCTAATTTGAAAAAAAAATCTCTGAAACTGACACTATCAAGATAAATAAAGGCAACAGTAGTATACCGCTGTTCGATAGTCATAAATCGATTAAGAGAAAACAAATCCGGTCACAAATAAAACCCGAGGGAAACACATCAACTATAAGAGGAAACCAATGGAACAACAAAACACTGAAATTCTACAAGAACAAACACCAACATACACAGAAACGGACTATTTGTTACGTTTTGGGACTGTTTTTTCAACAAACAATCGGCTTTTCCATGGGAACCAACTGTGGTCCTCTTCTTGCAGACTTGCTGCGTTATTCATAAAAGGCTGACTTCATACAGAAGCTTCTTAGGAAGAATGAAAAGAATCAAGCATTATCCTCTAGCTTCAATATAATTCAAAGTTTGGGGACTATGTTCAACGCATCTGTTCCGTCGAACTTGAAATAAAGAATAAAAAGATAGTTATAGCTTACAAGGAAGCTTATCAACCAAAAGTTCCAAGAGATGAAGTTGAAATCCTCCCTTCAAGATTACAGACGTCTTCACGAGTTGTTTGACCTTTATGGTATATATATGCTTCAGGATGACATGCTATCTTCCAATTGTGGTAACCATGATGCTGTCCTCTTTTCATTGAATGTGACCTTCTGAATTATACTCATCACCGGGCTTATACTTACATTAGCAACAAGACAAGTGTCACATGTGGAGCAGGATAATTATGCTTACCCTTCTGGAGAAAATGATAGCACCCCCGGTTTTTGATGCTCCGTCTTTAGTTTTCTATCTTGTATTTTGTTTACTGTCTTTTGATCATTTTTATTTTCTTGCAATGAAATTGTCAATTTGTTTTCGACTTTTGAGTTCGAATATCCCTTTGGTATGTTTCGACTATCATTGTAAAGGTTTTATCGAAAACTAAAACAAAACAGAATAATGTGCCATAAAATTTAACTGTAAGATATGTTTAATTTACAGTGGATACAACGTCCATGAACACAAGTCACAAGAAATCCAACTATAAATTTCAGTTAATTAATCTTTGGATAAATTCGGTTAGTGCTCTCCTTGGAAGATCCAAATTTCAGATGTAAAGATTGACAGACTTTTTATATAGATAATCCAGTTGGTTTTCCTGCTTCAATTGTATTCCACTAATCATTGTTGGGTCCTATATAGCTTGCTGTGCGCTGTGAGCCAAAGCTCTGTGTTGAAGGACGTACTTTGACCTATAATTGTTAACTTTTTATACATTGTAACTTGGATGGAGAATTGTCTCTTTGGCACTCATACCACATCTTCTTATTTACAATAACTCCTACATCATGAACAAGGTGCCAATTGACAAAACATCGATGTTGGCTTGTGGATTGTATTTTGTTAAACATTTTAACTATCTAAATATTCAATGGGCAATAACTCCAAAATGGGTTGTCCTATTTTTCTGAAAATTCAACAGTTCAACCTTGACCTACTGATCATTTTTACCATAATCAGACTTGCTCTATCTGCTTTTGTTTTGAGATATCAGGGACCACCACGACAGATGTCAAGGGATATCAAAAGCTCACATGGCTTTTTAGGCTGTGTGAGCTTAAAATACATTCTCTTTCAAACACAAATCAACATCTTACATAAAATGTTTATTTTATTTAAATTTAACAAAAAACACCAGCACTGGTATCAAGTGAACCTACACAAATATATACACGAGACTTTCAAAAAAATCAAATTAAAATCACCTTCTAGGTAGTTAACATATTTATTAGATCTGTCTAAAAACAAAATTTCTAAGGTCTTTTATAAATCAACAGTTTAATGACACCAAACCTTGACAGGACTTTTCTCGTTTTCTTGCTGCTCGTCAGTTCAATTAAATTTTCAAACCATAACCAGATATCAAAATCAAAGCAGCTAACTTCAAGTGTCACACCACCAATTCAACCAATCAGCATCAAGAACATCACAAATTCAAACAAGCAGTATTTTTCAAATATTATGTAAAAGTCCTTCTCTCAGTTATTTTCAGCTGACTTTACCCTTAATTTACAAAATTAATCCTGATCCTTTATTTGTTTGATCACTTTAATTGCTATTCTGTGTATAAAATAAAATTTACCAATTGTGAAAATTTGATTAAACTGACATAATTTTGTTTAACTGATTAACAACAGTACCATGTCCAAGTAGGCTGCAAGGTATATATATATATATATAAATGGTTTATGGTTGGCTAATTTTAGCTTTACTTGCAGTCATTAGGACAAATTTGCAAAGGCTGGGATGTAATTGAAATCAAGTTAAAAGTTCAATAATGTGTCAATATCAGTTGACTTATTTTTTTGAGAAAAGAATACTTTTCAGTATAAACAATAGAATGCTGTAAAATAAATTGATTAAAAACAGTAAATACTTATAACAGTCACTAATATAAGGGATAAATTTTATAGATTTTGATTGAATGTTTAATCTTTCATTTCAAAACTAGATAACATCGTTGACAATTTGCTGAATAGTTTTTATTCTGATTATTTAAAATTACATTAATGTGTCCTTAATTTTTTTTTTTTAAATAAACTTAACTTTCAGGTATGTGTCTCCTGTGTAACTTTATCACAAATTTTAACAATTGTTGATGCTTTGAACGCCAAAAGATCATAGCCTGCCAACGACTTGCTTCTACAACTTTCATCATAGATGAGACAAAATTACATTTTTGGACCCTGAGATAATTTCAAAGCTTTCACACTTAAGCAAGTGATATAATTTATTCACTTTTAAACATTCAAACAATGCATTTCCTTGTTGAAATAGCCATCTTATTGTTATAAGATTTTGCACATTAATTTTATTGTTTTTTTTCATTTGCAAAAGGAAAATTCTGTATCTTCAAATCTAATTAATGATGTAGGAAATTGAATCTTCTGATAATTAAGAAGAAATAATAAGTTTAAAATTGAAATTGTTCTCAGTTATAAAAATCTACTATAATCATTCTGAACATTTTCAAATCTTGTTAATATAGACAAAATTTGATAGCACTATGCTTTAATAGTCATACATTCTTAGGAAATTTTTGTTAAAATATTTTCATAATTTATAAAATCATTATTTAAACATAAAATGTGTAAAAACAATGTTGCACTACAATAAAACCAGTAACTTTTGATCTCCAAAAAGATAGACAATAAAATTATAAAATCTAAAAGTTTTTGACAAACAAACTAGTAATATTCAAAGCGTGTGCAATCAATGGTAACAAGTAAAGAGAACAAATGCTGATTTCTTCCTCAATAAGGAAGAAAAGTTCTACTAAGAAAGTCATAAACTTCTTCCATATTTCTTCACTGACACAAGGATTAGTATAATCTCTAACCAAATCTTCTAGACCAATCAGAAGTGTCTGAATGCAAAGTCTCTCACCCTTTTCTTTACAAACATCTTTCTAAAATGTAAAATATAAGTAAAGAATTGTTCAGATAATTTAATAATAATCTTTATTGTCATATAAACATATTAAAAATGTTTTCGTTTCAAAATGAATTGTTTTACATTTGTCATTTCGGGGCCTTTTATAGCTGACTATGCAGTATGGGCTTTGCTCATTGTTGAAGGCAGTACATTGACCTACAGTTGTTAATTTCTGTGTCATTTGGTCTCCTGTGGAGAGTTGTCTCATTGGCAATCATACAACATCTTCTTTTTTATACTTAACTTTGTACCTGTTGAAAATTTGTTGGATTGAGTATATATTGGGTTATTTTTGTTATTGAAACTCATAAAGTCAATATTTTGGGAAGCAATTTCAGAGAAGAAATTGTTTCCTAAATTTTTATTTTATTTCTTAATGGTAGAAGAAATAAAATTGATAAATAGAAATACATTGTAAATGGCAGAGAGGTTTATATGAATTTGTCACTCTTAGAGACCTGTACATGTTACTGAGGTTATAGTGTCTACTTTGTCACTCTTAGAGACCTGTACATGTTACTGAGGTTATAGTGTCTACTTTGTCACTCTTAGAGACCTGTACATGTTACTGAGGTTATAGTGTCTACTTTGTCACTCTTAGAGACCTGTACATGTTACTGAGGTTATAGTGTCTACTTTGTCACTCTTAGAGACCTGTACATGTTACTGAGGTTATAGTGTCTACTTTGTCACTCTTAGAGACCTGTACATGTTACTGAGGTTATAGTGTCTACTTTGTCACTCTTAGAGACCTGTACATGTTACTGAGGTTATAGTGTCTACTTTGTCACTCTTAGAGACCTGTACATGTTACTGAGGTTATAGTGTCTACTTTGTCACTCTTAGAGACCTGTACATGTTACTGAGGTTATAGTGTCTACTTTGTCACTCTTAGAGACCTGTACATGTTACTGAGGTTATAGTGTCTACTTTGTCACTCTTAGAGACCTGTACATGTTACTGAGGTTATAGTGTCTACTTTGTCACTCTTAGAGACCTGTACATGTTACTGAGGTTATAGTGTCTACTTTGTCACTCTTAGAGACCTGTACATGTTACTGAGGTTATAGTGTCTACTTTGTCACTCTTAGAGACCTGTACATGTTACTGAGGTTATAGTGTCTACTTTGTCACTCTTAGAGACCTGTACATGTTACTGAGGTTATAGTGTCTACTTTGTCACTCTTAGAGACCTGTACATGTTACTGAGGTTATAGTGTCTACTTTGTCACTCTTAGAGACCTGTACATGTTACTGAGGTTATAGTGTCTACTTTGTCACTCTTAGAGACCTGTACATGTTACTGAGGTTATAGTGTCTACTTTGTCACTCTTAGAGACCTGTACATGTTACTGAGGTTATAGTGTCTACTTTGTCACTCTTAGAGACCTGTACATGTTACTGAGGTTATAGTGTCTACTTTGTCACTCTTATAGACCTGTACATGTTACTGAGGTTATAGTGTCTACTTTGTCACTCTTAGAGACCTGTACATGTTACTGAGGTTATAGTGTCTACTTTGTTGACTTGATGATCATATGTAAACAAAATGTCCATTGGTTTTCAATAGCAGTAGGACAACCGGAAGCGCCTGAGTAAGGATTTCGGCGCTCAGTGATACGGTTCACTAGACGACGTTGTCAACACGTAATGGCGGCCATTATTTGACGTCGGATTTAGCATTCCTCGTTGAAAGTTGCATTTATGACATTCTTGGATGATTTAACTTTGTGCCACACAACATAAAAGATAAAGCTTTATTCCAGATATTGCAGGTAATTATTTTCAAAGAAGTCGTATCCCAAGAAATGATTTAAACGGCAAAAATAAAGTGTAAAATAATATGATTATGAAACATGAATATTGAAATCCAAGTTTTCATCATTTCCTTTTCATGTAATGAATTTACTATTTATCCGAGTATTTCATGTATTTATCACTTTTATTATTTTACTACATTCGGATTTCGGTCTGGGGTATCCGCCCTTGTCTCCGGAAATATTATACCCACTGTCAACATCCGTTTTCAAACTGGACAGACAAAATTAAAAAAGTGTTCTTCACGATCTCCCTCGAAATAATTCACGCTATCACTTTGTGAACATTGTAAACATGAAACTGCAAATACGGACCAAAACGAATCAAATATGAAAGCGTGGATGATCATGTTTCATGCCGACTGTAAGTTCTCTAAAAAAGGGGGTGGGGTGGGTGAATTTCGCTGCTCGTCAAAGTTAAGACGTCCATGTACTAAATCATTAGAATGTAAGACATATTCACTTTAACTCTTGGCTACTTTATACCTGGTCTTATATAAATAAATTCCTATTTCATCTGCGAACAATTAATTTTATCTTCATTATAAACTAACTACCTAAGGTATCCGGTTGTTCCGGCCCCAAACCGATCCGGCCCCAAGTCAATCCGGCCCAAAGTCGATCCGGTCCACGTCGATCCGGCCCCAAGTCGATCCGGCCCCATAATAAAATAAGGCAAATCAAACAAAATTTCTCAATTTGAGAAATTTTAAGAACTTAAAAGAAAAGCAAAGTTTGTGCGTATCAGCTTGGGCATCGGCTTGTACCGTTGTGTATGTAACTATTTGTTATTACACAAGATGAAAGACTTGTTAGGGTCACAGTCAATTGAAAGAAAACGCTAATTACTGCTGATTAATGTTGATGTCTGAATTGTTTTAATATAATTATACCCAATAATCTTGAAAACTTGTAATAAAAACATAATCAACCTAGTTGTTTTATACTCATCTGAAGAAAATATTTTTTTATTTTTTTTTTACCGTACACCTTTAACATTATAATAAAAATCATAAACATTTATGAATTACTTTAATATATATCTTTATTTTTATTCCTTATAAATATTTTTTTTTATTGGGGCCGGATCGACTTTACATTTGGGCCGGATCGACGTGGGGCCGGATCGACGTGGGACGGATCGACTTGGGCCGGATCGACGTGGGGCCGGATCGACGCGAAAGAGCACCTAACTAATTTTATTCAGGATAAAATCCAGTACAAAAGGATCATTGCTGAAACATATGAACACATATAAAAACATATACAAAACAAAACATAACAGCCAACACTTTTGACACTTATAACAACATGAACAAGCAAGAGACAAAACTCATTATATGTTAATTGTTTATGTGTTAAGAATCAGAATGTATTGTGTATTGTTGTCATTATTGCCGTCAGGGGCCCTTAATTGGAAAATAAAGAACTTTGAACTTTTATATGTCCCTGATTTCATTTATATAATACATGTACACTCATTTTATCTATAAAAATTAAATCTTTTATGAACACAAATTGATACAGTACAAAGGGAAAGGGATTATAGGCACTTGTTTCTGACAATGGGGGTTCACTATCCATACTCTTCTTTCCCATATATAAAAAAATAAACCAGATACATGTAGTATCCCCATTGTAATTAACCAATCACCCGTCACCCATTTGAGAGTTTACACAGTGACATACATTTACATGTCAGACCAGAAACTAACAAATTTCAGTGGCAAAACCAGAACTTTTCATAAAGGGGGGGGGGGGGGGGGCTCCAATCATGCTTCAGTCCCTATATAATCAACCAAATTTTTTCCAACAAGGTCTCAATAGTCATGACAGTGGTGGTTCCAGGATTTAAATTGAGAAAAACTGGGTTGTTAGTGCCCCCAACATAGGCGGATTTAGGGGGGGGGCCCAGGGGGCCCGGGCCCCCCCTTTTTGGGAAAAAATTTGGTTGCTTATATAGGGAATCACTGAAGCGTGACTGGAGCGGGCCCCCTCTTAGGTCAGTCAGTGGGCCCCCACTTATGAAAATTTCTGGATCCGCCACTGCCCAAAATGTATATAATTTTAGCTTGTATTGTACATGTTATGATATTTATGTACACTATAATATAATTGAATATAAAAATGTTAACGAAAGGATTGTTAACACACAAATCTGCTCCATGTTATGATATTAAACATTGTTATCTAACATGTTTAACACCGCCACATTATTTATGTATGTGCCTGTCCCAAGCCAGGAGCCTGTAATTCAGTGGTTGTCGTTTGATTATGTGTTACATATTTGTTCTTCGTTTTTTCATAAATAAGGCCGTTAGTTTTCTCGTTTGAATTGTTTTACATTGTCTTATCGGGGCCCTTTATAGCTGACTATGCGGTATGGGCTTTGCTCATTGTTGAAGGCTGTACAGTGACCTATAGTTGTTAATGTCTGTGTCATTTTGGTCTTTTGTGGATAGTTGTCTCATTGGCAATCATACCACATCTTCTTTTTTATATTATACATAAAAAATAATTTTTCAAGACTTGGAAATATTTTCTTTGCCCATTATTGCCTTTAACTTTCATGTATTGAGCAAAATGCTTGAGGCATAATTATTTATAATACTTAGTAAAAACATGTATTTTCTTGGTAATTCATATGGCAAATTTGTATTAATGTGTTGATAATAACAATGCAAAGTTTAATTTTGCTTTGAATAATTTAGTATATAATTTATTTAGTAATTGTATGTACATTTGCTTTATATTTACAGGAAGGAGAAAGATGTTTTCAATTTGAATCAAAAATTCAATACATAGGACTTTTATATATCAACAAAAAACACTTGTACATGTGCATGTGTATGTCATGTATGTGTGATATACATACAACAAGAAAACAGTAATCAAATGGAATGTCAACGACCAGTGTCCAGTAATGTTGAAAGCAAAATGATTTTGATAGAAAACAATAGGACTAGAATATATTATGGGTAAGTAATCCAAAAGTGTCTGTTTAGGGTAAAAACAGTCAGTTATTTACAGTGTGCTATGATTTCAATCCCACAAATATGAAACAAAAACATAATATACATGGTATGCAGACTGTTTTCATAAGGGAATTGACTGAAAATATCTACATTTAACAGTCAGACATAATTATATACTAAATTATTTTTTTTTATATATAAAAGTTGCCAATGGAATAAATTGAGGATGGAAATTATAATTAATGAGATATACGTAAAAGAATCATACACAGACTTTAAGGTCGAATGGTATTCTTTTAATAGTTTAAAGATTTTATTCTGTTATCTATGCCTTATAAATGTCAAGATAGTTACATTTGGATTTAAAACCTAATTTCAAGAATGAAGGGTACCATAATTTAAATTTATTTTATGATAAAAAAAACAATATAAGGGAATTAACTCTTACATGATGTGCATCATATCCATGCAAATGAAGCGTTTTAATAAATCTGACCATTTTTATACGACCGCAAAAATTGAAAATTTTTTGGTCGTATATTGGTATCACGTTGGCGTCGTCGTCCGAATACTTTTAGTTTTCGCACTCTAACTTTAGTAAAAGTGAATAGAAATCTATGAAATTTTAACACAAGGTTTATGACCACAAAAGGAAGGTTGGGATTGATTTTGGAAGTTTTGGTCCCACCATTTTAGGAATAAGGGGCCAAAAAGGGCCCAAATAAGCATTTTCATGGTTTTCGTACTGTAACTTAAGTTTAAGTAAATATAAATCTATGAAATTTTGACACAAGGTTTATGACCACAAAAGAAAGGTTGGGATTGATTTTGAGAGTTTTGGTTTCAACAGTTCAGGAGTTAGGGGCCAAAAAAGAGCCCAAATAAGCTTTATTCTTGGTTTTTCGCACAATAACTTTAGTATAAGTAAATAGAAATCAATGAAATTTAAACACAAGGTTTATGACCACAAAAGGAAGGTTGGGATTGATTTTGGGAGTTGATGTCTGAACAGTTTAGGAATTAGGGGCCAAAAAGGGGCCCAAATAAGCATTTTTCTTGGTTTTCGCACCATAACTTTAGTATAAGTCAATAGAAATCTATGAAATTTAAACACAAGGTTTATGACCATAAAAGGAAGGTTGGGATTGATTTTGGAAGTTTTGGTTCAAACAGTTTAGGAATAAGGGGCCCAAAGGGTCCAAAATTAAACTTTGTTTGATTTCATCAAAAATTGAATAATTGGGGTTCTTCGATATGCCAAATCTAACTGTGTATGTAGATTCTTAATTTTTGGTCCCGTTTTCAAATTGGTCTACATTAAAGTCCAAAGGGTCCAAAATTAAACTAAGTTTGATTTTAACAAAAATTGAATTCTTGGGCTTCTTTAATATGCTGAATCTAAACATGTACTTAGATTTTTGATTATGGGCCTAGTTTCCAAGTTGGTCCAAATCAGGATCCAAAATTTTTATATTAAGTATTGTGCAATAGCAAGAAATTTTCAATTGCACAGTATTGCGCAAAAGCAAGAAATCTTCAATTGCACAGTATTGTGCAATAGCAAATATTTTCAATTGCACAGTATTGCGCAATAGCAAGAAATATCTAATTGCACAATATTGTGCAATAGCAAGAATTTTCAATTGGAGTTATCTTTCTTTGTCCAGAATAGTAGTTGAATCAGCTTAAATCATTGTTTTATACAATATACAATGTATATTCACTTTTACTACCAACTGATAAATTAAAACAATCTTTACCATTCAGTGATTACAAGCACTTTCTTTACGTTTTAATATAATATTTTATGATGTATTTAAATGAGTAGTTATTGTTGCAAACTCCATTAGAAATTTGAATTTAGATCAGTTTTGTAATAAGGGAAAGGGGGATGTGAAAAAAAAATTGGGGGGGGGGTCAATTTTTTTCATTTCAGATTTCATAAATAAAAAGAAAATGTCTTCAAACATTTTTTTGAGAGGATTAATATTCAACAGCATAGTGAATTGCTCAAAGGCAAAAAAAAATTTTTAAGTTCATTAGACCACATTCATTCTGTGTCAGAAACCTATGCTGTGTCAACTATTTAATCACAATCCAAATTTAGAGCTGAATCCAGCTTGAATGTTGTGTCCATACTTGCCCCAACCGTTCAGGGTTCAACCTCTGCGGTCGTATAAAGCTGTGCCCTGCGGAGCATCTGTTTTTTTTTTAGATAAGAGAATGACTTGAGCAGACTGTATTGAGGTCATAGATGGCAATAACAATGAAATACAATATATTATAATTATTATTCTTCATTAATTTTTGATTAAATTAACAAACTTAATTTAATAACAAAATATTTCATTTTCAGTAGACAACACATCCTGTCAGAGGAATAATTTTACTGGAGGATAAAAATTTTGATACCTGGAATCAGCAATTTATATGAAATTTGTTATGAGAGATATATTCATGTACAGAATGGTATCCGAGGTGGTTCAAGTGATTATAAGCGGACATTTTTGTTGAACTAATGCAGGATTTAATAAATGAAAGTTTAACAGACTATGGGCTCCAAAGTTTAGTAACAAGAGGATTTTTTAAATATGTGAGACTCATCAACATTAAAAAGTGCAGAAGTGAAATGTCACCATATTTATTAAAAAAAATCAGATTATTGACTCGGTTGTTTTCATGAATATTTTGTTTTAAGCAATTTCACTGTTATATAATTAATAAGATTCCACATTTATTTTATACTTCTGACAACCGAATATTATATCTTCCCTCTGGCCTCAAGTGTTTCCCTTTTATTTTGCATGAGTGTAATTTAAAAAAAGCTCGCTTTTAGTTTTGGGCAAATTCAAGTTTTGCCATTCCAGAATTATTCGACTTTTTTCCTGGTAAATTAGACATGTACCCACATGTTGTATTTTGCTTTGGTACTTTTTCAAGAAATTGTGGATCAAGGCTGAATTCTATCAAATAAGCTCATTTTTGGATATTTATCACATATCACATACTTGAATAATCTTTAAAATTGAGAATATAGATGGGCAATGTGTCAAAGAGATAACAACCCAACCAAAGAGCAGAAAACGAGCAGAACCAGTAGTATGCTTATATTGATTTACTTCACTTTTGCCTTGTTGTTGAGATTGAGTGAAAGAATTTTTGTTTTGTTTATTCCTATCAATTAGGGGGGTGGGGACTTGTATTCAACACTGCATAACTAAATGTATATCCCATCACCAGATATGAAGCAGCCAACCATACAAAATAGGCCCCCCGTCACTAAAAGGAGAAAAGAGGTGCACAACATACAAAATATTCCATAAGGCTAGCTACATTGTATCATTTGAAATTATGTTTCATTTATTTTTTTTACATGTGGAATTGTTTTTGTAAGTAGTTATTTATTCAATTCAAGGTAATAAATACAGTTACCTTTCAGTAATATGAAAATTAGAAAGTTGGGGTATGATCAATGCCAATAAGACAACTCTCCACCAGATATCAAATGTCTAAAAAGATTAACTTGAACAAAAAGCAGTTAGTGAGCCACATGTATAAAAGACCCTGTTAAATTACACAAGATAGGCTGAAAAGGAATATTCTGCATCTGTATGCAAAAGTGAAAATATGTTTAGAAATAAAAGATGTGTAGCAATGGATGCAAATGAATAGTCAATCAAGACAAAATCTGCAACGTTTTGGCGTATGTGGTTTATTCACAAAATTGTCAACCAAATTTTACATACTTCATTCAAATAATTTACATTAAAGAGGACAACAAAATAAAAAAAAAGAACAGGGCGAATGGGTATAAGGGCAAAGCACCCAGGGCGAACAAGTACAATGGCGGATCCAGCCCCCCCCCCCCCTTTAGGAAAAGTTCTGGATCCGCCACTGAAGTACTATTGTGAACGGACCAGGATTTCTTTTGAATTCCCACGACCTACTTTGAATAGAATTGGTCATCCCTCCTATGCATAGATATATTGATAGTCAGTATGTCAATGCCCCAAGAAACTGCAAAATGAATTTTTAATAAGTTTTTAAAGTCATGATGAGTTTGAACCTCCACTGTAACCAGAGATTGAGAACCATGAGCCCTAAAAATGACACATGCCTCTGACAAAATAAAAAGAGCATGCCCCTGCCAACGCCCCCCTTTTAAAAATAAGAAACCAAACAAAACATACAACGATAATTATATTAACGAAAGGAATATCAACAGCTTTTCTATCACCTAATCAGATTAAATGTTCATTAAAAACTCAGCGGCAGGTAACAATATTCACGGAATGAATCTTGTTTTTTATAAGTTACTTTGAAAACTTTTAGTTAAAGTACGATCATGATTTCAACAAATCAATCGGGGTCCCATGATGTGTAAGCCTAACACTCTAGGGTACCAAGTATATGTATAACGTTGGTATGGATTCAACATATTGCATGCCTTCCTTGGCATTAAGATTAACAAAGAAGAAAAGAATCCAACTTTTAATGACATTTTACGTTGGCATTTTAGGCGCCGGAAATTGACAACGTTTATCTATATACTGACACAACTTCGGTTGAGGTCGATTCCGGCAATTCTGCTTAAAAAATCATATCCAGTAAAATTTATTGATGTATTAACATATATTTGATATGTTTAAACTATTTTTAGTGGATATTTTTTTCGAGAGATGAATTACTATCGTGTTCTTCAGAAACAAGGTAAAGGGAGGATCAGGGCCCCCATAGTGGGGACATACAAAGTAAAGATGACCATTCTCAATTTCTACTCGATAGAAGTGCCTAATTTTTTCAAAACACATACATTTTGTACCAAAGATTAGCATATGAAAGTTTTAAAAAAATTGAGTCGGAGATTTTTTAGAAACACCTCATAATTTTAGCATATCAATAGACGTAATGGAAAAATAGCCAAAAATGGCGCCTTCTTCAATTTCGAAAAAAATCTATAATTTTACAATTCAGTGACACAAACTGCTATATTTAAAGTGGTTTTATACCTAATGATTCACCTTTTCATGATATTTGAATAAATATTTACTTTAAAAACAGAAATTCTTCCAATTTTCAAATCTACCGACCATGCAAGGAAAAACCTATAAAAGATTGAGACCCCTACTTTAAAATGGGAACAAATTTTTGCCCTGGCTTGGACACCTCTGTTCTTTACGAATTTCGATGCCAAAAACTCGCGAGAATAGGTTGTAAAATTTTTTAGCAAATCGAAGGATAGGTATTTTTTTGTTCCCATTTTTGATATAGCCATTTAATCCTATAGTGCAGAAAATCAAAATCCGAAATTCTATGTTCAGATGTAAAAAAATAAGATTTCCTTATGTTTCAATGATAAAAAATGAAAATAATATGTAAACTCATATATTTTTCTCATGTAGATATGCTTAAAATCGACAGTATTTATCGTCCGCACTTTGCCGCAAACGAATTTAAAAAAAAATACAAAAGCGCGCCATTTTTCAGTTGACGTCGGCCGACGCAAAATAGTCCAATTTTCGGCGTAGGACTACTGAGCGCCGCCGAATCACATTTTGGCCGAAAAGGCACATCCGGTTGTCCTACTGTAGGCTGAATAGAGTAAGACAATTTCATAATATTTATTCTTTAAATCTTTTTTGAAGATGATATCTTATTTCTTTAAAGGAGTAGGTCCGGTAAGGGCCGGTTTTGGCCTCAAATTTCAAGTTCATCTGACGAAAGATTTTGGACACTTTTTGAACACTTTAATGTCTATTTCAATTGATTCAATTATTTTTTGTGAAAGATTTTAACTGATTCTCTCATTACAATGGCTCCGATTCTAGCTAAATATGAAAAATCTATCAAATATGCCAAAAACTGTCACTTTTCATATGGTTTTTGCCAAAAATGAATGTGGCTGCATCCGTGTTCATCCTAGACCTTTATATATGTTATATATATGTATCATCATTAAACACAACTTACATTTCAATATCAAGAATGAACACAAATGCGGCCACTTTCATTTAAGACGGAAACCGTCTAAAGTTTAACTAAAATGCTGAAATTGTGAAGATTTCAGTAATTTAACATGACTTAATGATGCAAGTACCCGATATATGTGCATTGTAATGCCAAAACTGCCCATATTTATGTAGCAGAGGCTAAAAATTAACTAAAAGTTTAGTTGACATTTAAACAATTTTATAAAACTGCCATATTTTGGGGCCAAAAAGGGGTCTTACTGAACCTTCTCCTTCACTGATTTCAGCCAGGATCAGCAATTATTTTTTAAAGATCACTTAGTGCAGTAAATTAAGTAGATAATGTTTTGAACTTAATACTGCATTTGAATTTTTAAATAAAGGGTGGCTGCTGCTGCTCATGACACAAGGAAGCTAATAAACCAAGATTTCCAAGTGGTGAAGTTGAAATCATTTCTTTATTAGTCTTATGGACACCACCACAAATTGGTTGACTGTTATAGAATATCCCTTTCAAATATAGATGATAACAGATATGTTCTTAAGGTGGTACCTAACACTACAGGGAGATAATTCTGTAAAATCAGCTAAACATTTTGATTACGTTGTGTTGTAAGCTTCTCAATGATCAAAATAAGTGTTTGTCAAACTGCTATATAACCAGTGTAATTTTTCTGATAAAACGGTTGGTTCAAAATTTTTGAAATATTTATATTTTTGTCAAAGAGTCAAAGTAAATACTTTGTCAAAATTTTAAGAAAATTAAACGAGCCAAATTAATTTTAGTTAAAGTGTTGGGTACCACCTTAACTAAAATTCCATCCCCTTTTCCCGAATCTGACCTTCCAAAAATAAGACATGTTTCTGGGTTTGCACTTACATGAGCAATGCTACGGCTGCCACATGTGGATCACTATCTGCTTACACCGGAGACCCCCCCCCTCTAGTTTTAAGTGGGGTTCATGTTGCTCAGGGTTCTATCTTGTGGGTTTGTGTTCTATTGTTTGTTTGATGGTCTTTTTTATTTTTAGCCATGGCATTGTCAGTTTTTAGTTTCAACATATTTATTTATGGTGGATTGGGAAACAAGTGATTACAACTTATATTAATCCCTTTCCACTTTGCTAGTGCAAGTGCTGCCTTGTAGCGGCATTAACCTGCTTTTTTTCGTCCCCTTTCGACAGACTATCATAATTTCACAAGACCATATTGACAAATGGTGTCAAGGGAGAGTTGTTTTCGACTTATGAGTTAGATGTCCCTCTAGTATCTCTTGCCTCTCATTTGATACTTTATATTTATTTACCACTTATGTTTAACAGTCCTCTGTCTGTCCGTTTGTCCATTTGATACTTTATATTTACTTACCACTTATGTTTAACAGTCGTCTGTCTGTCCATTTGTCCATTTGATACTTTATATTTATTTACCACTTATGTTTAACAGTCCTCTGTCTGTCCATTTGTCCATTTGATACTTTATATTTATTTACCACTTATGTTTAAGTCCTCTGTCTGTCCGTTTGTCCATTTGATACTTTATATTTACTTACCACTTATGTTAAACAGTCCTCTGTCTGTCCGTTTGTCCATTTGATACTTTATATTTATTTACCACTTATGTTTAACAGTCCTCTGTCTGTCCATTTGTCCATTTGATACTTTATATTTATTTACCACTTATGTTTAACAGTCCTCTGTCTGTCTGTTTGTCCATTTGATACTTTATATTTACTTACCACTTATGTTTAAAAGTCCTCTGTCTGTCCGTTTGTCCATTTGATACTTTATATTTATTTACCACTTATGTTTAACAGTCCTCTGTCTGTCCGTTTGTCCATTTGATACTTTATATTTATTTACCACTTATGTTTAACAGTCCTCTGTCTGTCCGTTTGTCCATTTGATACTTTATATTCATTTACCACTTATGTTTAACAGTCCTCTGTCTGTCCGTTTGTCCATTTGATACTTTATATTTATTTACCACTTATGTTTAACAGTCCTCTGTCTGTCCGTTTGTCCATTTGATACTTTATATTTATTTACCACTTATGTTTAACAGTCCTCTGTCTGTCCGTTTGTCCATTTGATACTTTATATTTATTTACCACTTATGTTTAACAGTCCTCTGTCTGTCCATTTGTCCATTTGATACTTTATATTTATTTACCACTTATGTTTAACAGTCCTCTGTCTGTCCGTTTGTCCATTTGATACTTTATATTTATTTACCACTTATGTTTAACAGTCCTCTGTCTGTCCGTTTGTCCATTTGATACTTTATATTTACTTACCACTTATGTTTAACAGTCCTCTGTCTGTCCATTTGTCCATTTAATACTTTATATTTATTTACCACTTATGTTTAACAGTCCTCTGTCTGTCCATTTGTCAATTTGATACTTTATATTTATTTACCACTTATGTTTAACAGTCCTCTGTCTGTCCGTTTGTCCATTTGATACTTTATATTTATTTACCACTTATGTTTAACTGTCCTCTGTCTGTCTGTTTGTCCAATTGATACTTTATATTTACTTACCACTTATGTTTAACAGTCCTCTGTCTGTCCGTTTGTCCATTTGATACTTTATATTTATTTACCACTTCTGTTTAACAGTCCTCTGTCTGTCTGTTTGTCCATTTGATACTTTATATTTATTTACCACTTATGTTTAACAGTCCTCTGTCTGTCCACTTGTCCATTTGATACTTTATATTTACTTACCACTTATGTTTAACAGTCCTCTGTCTGTCCGTTTGTCCATTTGATACTTTATATTTATTTACCACTTATGTTTAACTGTCCTCTGTCTGTCTGTTTGTCCATTTGATACTTTATATTTATTTACCACTTATGTTTAACAGTCCTCTGTCTGTCCGTTTGTCCATTTGATACTTTATATTTATTTACCACTTATGTTTAACAGTCCTGTGTCTGTCCCATATTAAAATTAAAGAACCTTAGTGAGCACGCTCACATACCCCACGTCCCCACATTGTCATAGGAGAAATTAAATAAGTATAAGAAAAAAAAATTGTATAAGAAAAAATACTGAATAATAAATTCCTGTCAATATACACATCTACATAGTATGTCCTTATTATCTACAAAATTTCATGAAATTCTGTTGTGTGTTTTCAGAGGAGTTGAGATGACAAACTGTTGCAGAAGTACATTGAAGCAAATAAGTTCAAAGGGGCATAACTCCTAGAAAAAAAATTGAATCGTAATTTCCTGTTGATATGCACATCTACGTAGTATGTCCTTATTATCTGAAAAGGTTTCGTGAAATTCTGTTGTGTGGTTTGAGAGGAGTTACGATGACAAACTGTTGCAGTAGTACATTAAAGTAAATAAGTTCAAAGGGGCGAAACTCCTAGAAAAAAAATTGAATCGCAATTTCCCGTCGATATGCACAACTACATAGTATGTCCTTATTATCTGAAAAGGTTTCGTGAAATTCTGTTGTGTGGTTTGAGAGGAGTTGCGATGACAAAAAACAGGACTGACGGACGGACTGACGGACGGACTGACGGACGGACTGACGGACGGACGGTTTAAAAACATTATACCCTCCGCAACTTCGTTGCGTGGGGTATAATAAGTTTTATTAAAATGCAGGTTGTGCTCATATGACTTTAAAACTAAACAAACATGTTCATCATAAAAAAAATCTTTGAAATATATTTCAAATGAGGGGCTTAACCTGATTTGACAATTTAAAGAACATGGCAACACAATAGGTTAACGTTTTCTTTGTAGTAGTGTAGTCTCATGAACTATGCATGTCCATTTTACAGTGACATGTACATGTCTTTTAAATAATCCAATTTAACGTTTTGACAGTACAGGGTATGCATGGTGGTCTATGGATACAAGTTCTTGTTTTAATTATTTTTGGTGAAATAATGGCTAAAAGAAGAACAGTGAGAAAATCAAGAGGTCCTTTAAAAAATGTATTACAAATTTCTACTAATAAATCGGTCAGGTCAAGACATCAGACCTTCTTCGTTCGAACCCCTGCTGTGTTATAAAGATATGAAACTAACCTTCAACAAAATACTGCAGAACTCTGCACTGAGTAATATATCTTTGCCAGTCAATACGTCTTTCATGACAATCTTTAAAATGCTCAAGTATTCCTCTCTGGAACATTCTGAAATGATCAACATAATATCGAAAACATCAATTTATATAATGAAGTTAGTTCTTATTATTAAAACCTTATTGTGACTCTTTTATCTAAATTTTTTCAGATTTATAGAAAGTTTGATTTATTAAGATATCAATGTTTTCACAAATTATTTTTTTTCAGATCTGGTCCGAGACCACAATCATTTCGTAGTGCATTTCTTTTAGAACATAAATGAAAATTAAAAAAATCCAACCTGTGCTTTCTCAATGAAATTTTTACAGTGTGTTGTACATGTACTACTTTTGGGACAAATTATATCAAATTTATAGAAAAGTTCATCGGCTCTAACTCAAAATATGGACAATTTTATGTATAGGGCGTCTTGAAATCTTTTGACAGCTTCCTAAGTGCTAATTTTTAACCTTTTTCAGCTTTTTCACTACTTTCCTTAAAAATTTGGGACCCAAATTTTTTTACAGTGTAATTTTAACCCCTTCTTGCAATTTGAGGCATTAAACATGGAGAAATAAATTTGGAAGGGGTATGAAAATTAATGGCAAGTAACCCACTGTCAACACTAGAGACTATATTCGTGAACAACGAAAATCAAGGGACGACAATTGTGGTCTCGGACCATCTAGTCTCATTGTCCAATCCAAATGGTTGCAAAAATATTAAAATCTATAGTCAATATTTCACAATATATATATTCATTACTATTCTTAAATGTGTATCAAACCTTGATTTCTGTAAGCTTTGAAAAGCACTCTGACTTCTGATGGTTTGTGACCTGTTAAAAATTTGTTCACTCGGATCTGTCTTTGTAATCTGTGACTTAAAATTTCTACATTAATATGTCTATGTACTACATTCTTCAGTGAACTTAAATCCACACTAATCTGTCTGTGTGGTGTGGAGGCTTTTGTCGGTGATTCATCAGAGCTGATGTTGCAAACATTTATGGGATCATGATCTAAATCTTTTTCCACCTTCTTGTCACTGTTATGTTGTCTATCTATAAAATACAAAACAAGAATGTTACCCATACATTATCTGAATAACCAGGTGCTCCGTAGGGCGCAGCTTTATACGACCCCAGTGGTTGAACCCTGAACAGTTGGGGCAAATTTGGTCACAATATTCAAGCTTGATTCTGTCTGAATTTGGATTGTGATCAAATTTTTGACATAATATCGGTTTTTGTCACAAAATTTATGTGATCAAAGATCTAACAAATCTATTGCACAATACTGTGCAATTGAAGATTTCTTCTTGAAACTTTTCAAAATTCGAAATTTGAAAAATTTTGAAAAAAAGGAAGCCCTTCAAAAAATGGTAAACAAAAATCCCCCCCCCAACTTTTTGAAACCCCCTTGGAGAAATAACCCTTAAACTCAATCCCATTCTTTCCATTGCAGTATTGAACCTTGTAGTACAATTTCAGAGAGATCCATACACTTAAACACAAGTTATTGTCATGTATGTTTGGAAACTAGAAACATGCTTCTTTTTGGCCCTTTTTTGGTCCCTAATTCCTACATATTTTAGGCAATTAACCCAAAACTTAATCCCAGCCTCCCCTTTGTTATATGGTACATTGTGGTACAATTTCAGAGAGATCCATACAAATACACACAAGTTATTGTCTTGAAACTAGAAAAATGCCTTTTTTACCCCTTTTTGGCCCTTAATTCCTAAACTTTGACCCATAACCCCTAAAATGAATCCAAACCTTCTACTTGTGGTTTTAAACATTGCAGTAAGATTTCAGAGCAATTGAAATACTTCTACACAAGTTATTATCTTGAAACTAGAAAAATGATTGTTTTGGGACCCTTTTGGGCCCCTAATTCCTAATCGGTTGGGACCATCATCCCCAAAATCAATCCCAACCTTTCTTATGTGGTATTAAACCTTCTGAAAAAATTTCATGAAGATCTATTCACTTAAACTAAAGTTATTATCCAGAAACCAATGTGTCTTCGGACGACAACGACGCAGACAACAACATCATACCATTATATGATCCCAAACACTTTTGGGGGTCATATAAAAGCCCTTATTTTGCATATATATATTTCTAAAAGTTCAAACATAATGTTCATGTGTACCAAGTTTCAAGTTGATGTGACCCCAACTTCATAATAAATCTCTATAAACCAAATCTGTACATCTAATAAATAAGTTAGATTAATCTGGTATTTACCCATGTAAGTTTTGAGGCCCTTTATAGCTTGCTGTTCAGTGTGAGCCAAGGCTCTGTGTTAAAGACCAAACTTTGACCTATGATGGTTTACTTTTACCAATTGTGACTTGGATGAGAGAGTTGTCTCATTGGCACTCATACCACATCTTCTTATATATACTTACTTTGTACATTGTTTTCCTGAGTTTCTTGTTTTTTTCTCATATTTCTGTTTATACAATTATTGTTTGCATCCTCAAAGAGATTTCTGTTGACCCTAATGACAAGGTCACCAATGTTGTTGTTGTCATCATCAGACTCTTTCAACGCAACCGTGCGTCCAGATCTTGAAGCTATAAATAGACATGTTTAGATTTAATTACTGTGAATTCATTCATATTCATTGGATACCAATTTTTGTGGATTTCGTGGGAACAAAGGAACCACAAATTTAAATGTTCATCGATATATTATTTTTTTAAAGAATGTATGCAAACTTTGCCAAAAAAAAAGAAATTAAATATCCTAATGGTTTATCCATGAAAATATGCCAGTTTTCCTCTATCCTTAAAAAATTGTTACAACCGAAAATAAATGAAACAACAGTATATGGTTAATACTATGTAAAAATATAGTGAACATAATTTTATATATATAATTTAATTTTGGATGTAACGCGTCTTCTGATTGGCCAACGTTATTTTGTTATCAGCCCATAGACATAATTTAGTCATGTGACCGTGACGTCATCAACGTTTTTTCATGGTTTTCTAGGGTTTTAAATGGAATTTAGAATTAAATTATAAGAAATGACTGTAATATTTTTTCTCTCTATTCGAAATAACATAAAAAATGTGGTGCACACTGTTAAATAACCCGCTACGCACGTTATTCAGTGTGCACCACATTTTTTATGTTATTTTTTCATAGACAGAAAAAATATTACAGTCATTCCTTAAATAATTATTTGATAGCAGGCAGTTATCAGAAAAGTTAACTGCTTGTGGCAGCCAAGCGAAATTATGTATGTTGCCTTCTTGAACTAGTCAGAATACAACTTGTTTATTGGCTAATTATATAAAAATGATCTGACACAGTTTTGACCATTTTTCTAGAAACTGGTCTGTTGAAATTTGTTTAGAGATAAACTTAAAAAAAATGTAGAACTGTTCAAATGGATAAGTTTATCTAAGGGGATCTTTACCTAAGATTTTAATTGAGAGTTCCACCTTGTGAACTAGGAAATCAAAATTTCAAAAAACCCAGTTTAAATACTACATACAATGTATACTATAGTTTCAAATATCTGTTACAAAATTAAAACTTAATTGACCACTTACCATGCTTACAAGACTTTTAAGGATATAACCATAAAAGGATATAATCATAAACAAGATTTTATTTTCAAATCACAAAGTAGCCTTATCATATTTTCTCCTTTAAAATCAAAAGGTATAAAACTGAACTATAGGTCAAGGTTTGAGTATTTACCAGGTATACTATAGTATTGAATTGTTGGTCTTTTTGGTTTCTTTCCTTCTTTGCATTCCATTATCTGTAATATAGAAAAATAGTAATAAAGTATATAGAATTCATGAAAGTCATGTAAAACAAACTAGAGGCTCTAAAGAGCCGGTGTCACTCAACTTGGTGTATGTGCTTATGAAACAAAGGACACAGATGGACTCTTTGTGACCTCTAATTGTGTGTTGGTGGTGGTGATGTGTTTGTAGACATTACTTTAATGAACATTCTTACAATTAACTTTAGATATAATTAACTTGGCCCAGTAGTTACAGTGGAAAACATTTTGTAAAAATTTACAAAAGTATACAAAATTTATGAAAATTGACTCTAAAAGGCAACAACTCTTAAAAGGGGTCAATTGACCATTTTGATCATTTTGACTTATTTGTAGGTCTTACTTTGCTGTACATTATTGCTGTTTACAGTTTATCTCTATCTATAATATTATTCAAGATAATAACCAAAAGCAGTTAAGCTGCAAAATTTTCTTAAATTACCAATTCAGGGGCAGCAACCCAACAACAGGTTGCCTTAATTGGTCTAAAAATTTCAGGGCAGATAGATCTAAACCTAATGAACAATTTTATCCTCATCAGATTTGCTCCAAATTGTATCAGAGATATGAGCCAAAAACTGCATTTTACCCTATGTACTATTTTTAGTCTTGGTTTCGCTGGTGGAGTCATCTAGGACACATTTTTTAAAGTAAATACCCTAATGATTATTGTGGACAAGTTTAGTTAAATTTGTCTTAGTGGTTAGAGGAGAAGATTTTTGTAAAAGATTACAAAAATTTAGGAAAAATTGTTAAAAATTGACTATATAAAGGACAATATAACTCCTTATGGGGTCAACTGACTATTTTGGTCTTGCTAACTTATTTGTAGATCTTACTTGGCTGAACATTGTTGCTGTTTACAGTTTATCTCTATCTATAATAATATTTAAGATAATAACCAAAAGTTGCAAAATTTTCAAAAAATTACCAATTCAGGGGGCAACAACCCAACAAAGTGTTGCCTAATTGATTTGAAAATTTAATGGCAGATAGAAATTGACCTAAGGAACAATTTTATCCCATCAGATTTGTTCTCAATGCCTTGATTTCAGAGATATGAGCCAAAAACTGCATTTTACTCTATGTACTATTTTTAGTCATGTTGGCCATCTTAGTTCACAGGCGGGGTCAATGGACACATTTTTAAAACAAAATACCCTAATGATGATTGTGGATAAGTTTAGTTAAATTTTCCTAGTAGTTTCAGCATTGTTCAGAGAAGATTTTTGGTAGAGATTACAAAAATTTACGAAAAAATGTTAAAAATTGACTATAAAGGGCAACAACCCCTTTAGTGGTCAACTGAAAATTTTGGTCTTGTTGACTTATTTGTAGATCTTACTTTGCTGAACAAAATTGCTGTTACACTTTCTCTCTATCTACTTGTATAACAATATTCAAGATAATAACCAAAAACGGCAAAATTTCCTAAAAATTACCAATTCAGGGGCATCTGTCACAGAATTCATCTGAAAATTTCAGGGCAGTTAGATGTTGACCTGATAAACAATTTTATAATGACAGATTTGCTCTAAATGCTTTGGTTTCAGAGATATAGGCCAAAATCTATATTTTACCCCTATGGTCTATTTTTAGCTATTGCGGCCATCTTGGTTGGTTGGGTCACCGGACACATTTTTTAAACAAGATACCCCAATGATGATTGTTGACAAGTTTGGTCAAATTTGGCCCAGTAGTTTCAGAGAAGATTTTTGTAAAAGTTACAACAACGGATGCCAGACGAAGGACGCCAAGTGACATTGAGTGATGAGAAAAGCTAAATGGGCTCAAAATGATAAAAAAACTTTGTTTCTTTTATTAAAAAGTCATTAGACCTTAGGAAAGGAGACCAATAACTGTTTTAGTATATATGTATATTATTATTGTAGAGTTTTTCATTGATTGTCCTGTCCCTATTAATTACTCCCCTGATATTCCCTTAGTAAGACGTCAAATGGATAGAGAAAAAAACATACATGGCACTCTTCTTGTGTCCCTTTGTAAAGATTTGCAGTTGAGACTTCTTAATGGGAGATTTCTAGGCGATTCCTTAGGATTTTTTACTTTCTATAATTCTAATGGCCAAAGCACAGTTGATTTTATGTTAACAACACCTAATTTATTCTATTGTGTACAGCATTTTATTGTTAGATCTCCAGTGGAATTGTCTGACCACTGTTTATTATCTGTATGCTTTAAATCATGTACTCAAAGAGAGACAACTCTTGAGTCTCTTTCTGATGTTGGTAAATTTCAATGGGAACATTCCATGTCAGACAATTATCATGATGCTTTATTACATAAAGTGTCTGTAAATGATATATTAGATCTAATGAACAATATTGATGATGAAAACTGTGATGATATTGATTTTCTTGTCTCATCAGTTAATAAAATTTATGTAAATGCAGCATCAGAAACTTTAGTATTAAAAAAGAAAAGTTCTCGTCCATTTAATAAGAGAAAAAGAGCTAAACCAAAAAAAGCATGGATGTCCAATGATTGTCTTTTGCTGAGGAAAGAAGTAAGATCTCTTGGTAAAAGACTCCAAAAGGATAAAAATAATGCTAACCTTCGCCAAACATATTCTAATTGTGTAAAACATTATAATAAACAAAAAAAGAGCTTAAAAGCAGAGTTTTATAGGACATTTATTAGTAAATTGAATAGTCTAGAACACAAAGACTGTAAGTCCTTTTGGAAATCTATTAACAATCTAAAAAATAATCACCAACAGGCACCCAGTCCATTATCAAAGCAGGAATGGGTAGAACATTACAAATCCCTATTAAACTCTGATTCAGAACTTAATTTTCCTGATGATCTTGAAACATCAAAAGACAATCATTGCTCTCTGGATTACCCATTTACTTGTAATGAAGTTAAAAAGGGTATCACTAGACTTAAATCTGGTAAGTCTGGTGGTCCTGATTTGATATTGAATGAGTTTATTAAATGTAGTGCCTCATCCATGGTACTAGTTATAGTAAAACTTTTTAATAAAATACTACAATGTGGAAAATTTCCAAAATCATGGAATCTGTCATATATTTCTTCAATTTTTAAATCAGGTGATCCAAATGATTGCAATAACTATAGAGGTATATGTGTCTCTAGCTGTTTAGGTAAATTATTTACTTCATTACTGCAAAACAGATTAACTGTGTTCATAGAGTCTAAAGACTTGTTGAGTGTCAAGCAGGGTGGTTTTCGTGAAGGATATAGAACAAGTGACCATATATTCATAATGAAAACTTTAATTAATAAATATTTAAATAAGTGTAAGAAAAATCTTTACATTTGTTTTGTGGACTTTAAAAAGGCATTCGACAGTGTTGTAAGAAAGGCATTACTACATAAATTGCTCAAAAAGGGAATAGGTGGGAAATTTTATGACTTGTTAAAACATATGTATAGTAATACATTATATTGTTGTAAAACAGATGGATTTATTAGTGAATCGTTCCATGCTAATTTAGGGGTTAAACAGGGGGACAGTCTTAGCCCCACCCTTTTTAATATTTTTGTTGATGACATAGATTCCTATTTCAACCCTGTTTTGTCTGATCCGGTTAATTTAAATCAGAACACCTAATGGCTTGCAACACTGTGTGGATGCCTTACAAACTAATGTTTAAATACTATGCTAGATTAACTGACATTGAAGTTGGAAACAACCCAAAATTTGATTTATTAAAATCTGCATTCATTGAAGATAAAAAATTGTATACACAGAAGAGCTCTTGCTGGGTACAATCATTACATATAAACTAAAAAAGTTAATCAACTTTGATTCACTTCAAATATCACATAATGTGTTTGAGGACTCACTAAAAAACTTTTATAAATACAAGATTTTGGGTCAACTTGAGCATATCAAATCTAATAACACAGGTAAACTAAGATTTTATAGTAAAATGTGCTCATCCTTTGACTTAAAAGCTTACTTAAGATTTGATATTAAGAAATATGATAGATCACTGCTTACAAAAATTAGAATAAGTGCACATTCACTTGCAATTGAAACTGGGAGGTATAGCAAACCAAAAATTTTAGCAAGTGAAAGATACTGCAAACTTTGTAAAGATAAAGTGGAAGATGAAGTTCATTTTCTTTTATATTGTCCTCTATATAAAGACATTCGAGACAAGTTTGATATTTTCAAAAACCTTAATAATGATGATGATATTAAATCAACAATTTATTTACTTAACCCAGTAAATCTGGTTGACACCAGACAAATATGTAATTATTTAAGTCAAGCTTTTGAACTTCGTAATAAAAATCTAATGTCAGTTGGTCTACCATAAGTATAATACTGTGTAATAGTAAATACTGTGATATTATATATATAATTGGTACTTGAAATGCTTTCTTTATGTTATATTTGCATAAATTGTCATGTTTAATGTGTTTGTATCTTGGAATACGCATTATATCATATGTGCTTTGTCCAATAAAATATTTGAATTTTGAATTATATGTGTATGTTTTGTCTATGCATTTACTGTAATCAAAAGTGTTTTTTGTTTGTTTCGCAAATACACTATTCCAGAAAAAATAAAAAGCAAGAGGGTTTGGGTTGGACAACACTTGCATTCTCTTTATTTTGTAACTTAATTGTATAAATTTGCTCCCTCATATTATCAACAGAAAAAAAACCAGCATGAGGTGTCCTACCCCAAACCTTTAAACCCTTACATCAGATTTTTTTTTTATCCTATGAATTCTGAATGATTGTACCTGCACATGTCTTGGAATGCCTATATATATATATACATATATACCTTCCTATCCTGAGATCAGACCACATGGATCAATGAGGATTAATTGGTTCTCAGCAGCCTTGCAAGAGAAATGGTATCCGACAATGACTCTACTATATTCAACTATAAAACAAAACCCGTTATGAAATGCATCAAAAGATTACGTCTAACATGTCTAAGTGAGTTTAAATACTAATTACCTTAAAACCGTCCAAACTTTATTTTTGAAACACACAAGGTTAAAGTAAACAAACAGACTGAGCTCTGGTCATATTAACAAATATTTTTTAAATGTTTATAACTCTTGTTTTTTGGAAACAGATTATCAGATATAATAATTTTGATATGAAAAAAAAAAACCCAAATAGCACATTCGATATACATCTGAAGTGCATTTTTCTTTCTTTACCTTTTCTTCTTCAGATAATTTCTACTCTGTTGGCTACTGGTTTAAAAGTGTTGTACTTCAGATTAAAAATATAAATTTTGTATTCATCCAGACTCCAAATGTGAAATACGTCACAGTTTTGTGTGTATCACGGAGGGTCGTCTCAAAACATGGTTTTAACGGTCCTTGCATGGAAGTTGATTTTTTTACATGTTTATTCTGGGACTATTATGAATGTATTATGTCCCAGCTAAATTGAATATTTTATTGGTTTCGCTTTTTGGTTAATTTTATTTGTTCTTTGTTTTTGTAATGTTTTGTTACTGTTTTTTTCATGAGTTTTGTTTGTGGTCTTTTTTCCGGCAAGTTAGGCCGGGTGAGGATATCAGTCCAACCTGGGAACAGTATACCTAATTATATACTGAGTGCCAATGAAAACGCAACACTTTGTTTTTCAAAAATAAATTTATACTAGAAATGATAATCTTTCAAAATAAACAAAAACTGTTTCCTTGTCATCTTTCGTGCGCAATAGGTAAACGAAACATCCAATGTCGAATCATCAACTCACAGTCCTAACACAAAATGTTACAGCCCCGTGGTGCATTGCAATCTCCACAGCGCCGTGGAGTTGATCATCCCGGACGTTTAATGTGATCCCGAGGAATTTTATTCCACTTGTCCCGCAAAGCAAACTCAAGCTGACTTTATGATATTGGTGGTGGTTTTCATCGTCTAAACCATGTTAAATCTGATGCAAAATTTGTTCGATTGGACCAAAATCCGGCGAAAAGCAAGACTTTTGGCCAAGGCGCGTGCCAAATGTCTATGTAACCACCACTGATATTTTTTGGTACATAATGAATGTTTTTTGGTCTACCGTACAGAATTCGATGTTTACGCCAGACGGCCGTTTAGATGTCACTAAGGAAAAACTGTGGTGCTCTTTAACAATTTCTGCGCAAATGGTGCTTTACTGAAATTGCTCCAAAGGTTCTACCGTGACCACCATTGAACTCTCGTGACCTTTGAACAGCCATCAGAGTCGATATCGGATATGTTAAAGACCAAATGTATCGGTCTTGCTGAGCGTTTCTTGCTTTTTGTATCCCGGGATGTGGCTGTAATATCATTAAATGATTCATTTTGGTTGAATTTGTGGATGATTTGGGTTGTTGTAGAGGCTACAGCTTCAGTCTTCTCGTAATTGTATACTGTGAAAGGCTTCATTGGATCATGCCGAAAACTGCATGTCGCTGGTTGTGATAAAGTCCTGGCATTTACTCAGATGTTTATTGCAGTTTGTTAACAATAAGGGCGGGAAAATTCATGACATTAGCCAAGCTTTAAATGACAAAATCGTGAAAATGGTGGGTATGTTGAAAAGCGGTGAACTCGGTTTATGTCCGTTCAAAATAACCCTTACTTCGCATTTGTTCCAAAAATCACTCAACCGTAAAATTGTCGACAATTGTCTTAAAAGTCATTTTCAACCAACTATACAAAGTTCTAATATAAATATTTTTTTTTTTTTTTTTTTTGAAAAACAAAAGTGTTGCGTTTTCATTGGCACTCAGTATATATATGTTCCTGTTCCAACTATGTGATTGGTCGATATCATAATTCTCATACTTTCCTGAAATATGAAAAAAGTTAACTTGATCGATCTGTTCGTGTCTTAAGTTTTTGAATGAACTATCCGCAAACATACTGTCTTCAGTATTCTTATTAGACTATATAGTTTAATAAAAGAGGGACGACAGATACCAGAGGGACAGTAAACAAACTCATGAGATTGAAAATAAACTGACAACGCCATGGCTAAAAATAAAAAGACAAACAGACAATTATAATACAGAAGACAAAACATGGAAAACTAAAGACTAAGCAATACGAATCCCACCAAAAACTGGGGGTGATCTCATGTCACGCTCTGTAAGGGTGAGCAGATCCTGCTCCACATGTCACATGTGGCACCCGTCTTGTTGATATTTGTGCCGATAGATAGTGGCAAAATTTAAATACCTTGTGGAGAATTGTAAATCCATTTTACAAATTTTCAAACATTCAACCTTTTAGATAAATAAATATGTATTGCCGCTAAATGTTTACAATTCCATATACAGCGTTGAATAGATTGTGCCTCGGAAAAACAAAGGCAAAATTGTTAGAATTACTCTAGGCACTTTATCAAAAATAAAAAATGAATAATCATGTTTCGTGACTTTTTTTAAAGTAAGTTCTATATAAGTTCGTACAATCATTTTGTGAAAATGCCGATTTTGGTAAAAAGCAGCTTTACATTACTATGAAACAAAAATAGTAACAGCCTATGGCGGGTCCCTCAAGACTTAAATGTATACAACATAAATACAAAATAATAACATTAAAATGTACTTAAAATAGGAGAGATTTTACAATTTTGTTATTTTATTTTCTGTTTGTTAACTTCGTGGACAGAGGACTTACCAGATAAACATGAAACATTTGTAGATGTGGTATGATAGCCAATAAAACAAATATCCATTCAAAGTTCAAATGAAGTGGATATAAGTATAAGCAGAGGCGGATGTAGGGGGCCAGGGTGCCCGCCCCCCCCCTTTTTTTCAGAAAAATTTTGGTTGGTTATATAGGGAATCGCTGAAGCGTGACGGAATCCCCCCTTAGGCAGTCAGTGGGCCCCCTCTTATGAAAATTTCTAGATCCGCCACTGATAAGTATGAGGCAACCGTAATCCTTCAACAATGAGAAAACCCATACCGTATAGCTGGTCTAAAAGACCCCAACATGAATGATATAAAACTGTTTTCATTGATTACAATTTTGAAAACAGGAATGTTTTATCAGGCAACAATAAAGACAAATTTTTGAAGGAGTTTTAACATTTTGCACATATTTTAGTTATCTCGTTTGAATTGTTTCACCTTTGTCATTTCGGGGTCTTTTATAATTGACTATAAGGTATTGGTTTTAGCTCATTGTTAAAGGCCAAAAGGTGACCTATATAAATTGTTAACGTATATGTCATCTGGTTTACACTTAATCTTCTTTGACATTTTTTTTAAACAGACCGTTTCCAAACGGATAATTTTGGGTTTTTTTCGGCTATATTCAAGCTATGTTTTGTGGCGTTCTTTGAAGATAAAAAAAACATTTACTTTATATGAAAATTGAAAATTTCGAAAGGATATTGATCGATTGTTTTTTTTTATGTTTAACGTCACATTCAAAACGGAACCATGGCTTACACCAAACAGCAAGCTCTACATAAATATTAATGTGAAAGATTGATTTATTTATTTTATATATAAATTAGCGTATTGTTATCAGATTAGTGAATAGTTTGCGTCTTTATTTTGTACAAGGCCAACTCTTTTGGCTGGGATCGATGGTAATTGAGACTGCTTGGTGTGTGGATGTGGAATCCTTAGGTCCTCAGTATCAGACAGGCTTTCATCGGAGCAGGATCTGCATGGAAAATCTCTTGGTGTCAGTTCTTTCTTGTCAACATTCTTGACTCGACTAAGGCGCAAGTTTTTCTTCAATGCTGACCATTTCTGTGATTCAAAATTCTTTTTCCCTGTAAAAAAAAGGACTAAAATTGAGAATGGAAATGGAGAATATGTCAAAGAGACAACAACCCGACCAAAGAGCAGACAACAGTCGAAGGCCATCAATGGGTCTTCAACGCAGCGAGAAAATCCCTCACCCGGAGGTGGTCAACTGTGAATTTGGACATCGATAATCATTTTGAATAAAGGGAGAATACTGATGTTGTTATACGTTAGGTAATGATGCAGCAACGGATCGAATAAAATAATCAAAAAGATCGGGTGCAATATACAATACAGTCTTATTGCGGACGTACCTTTTTCTGCATTGATTTGAGTTACAATTTGTGACTAAAATCAGCAAAGACCCTGGCATGTCGTGTGGTAATCAGAAAACGGGAGATATGAGAGATCGTTTTTTAATTAGATTGGCAATGAGACAGCAACTGAACGAATAAAATAATCAAAAAGATCGGGTGCAATATACAATACAGTCTTCAACAATAAACAGCCTATATATGATGAGATTTAAATGGTCCCCATGCAGATATATATAAAGTTGTGATTAAATAAAACAAAAGCTATCAATGGTTTAATGCAATCAACTCTATGCAAATTCTCCAACTTAAAAAAAATAAAATATCATGATAAATAACAAGCGTGAACTGAGTGACCAAAGGTTCTAGACTTGTGGCCGTGTTTAATTTATCATTTTGGTTTGTGTAGTAATGCATTAGAATAGGCATGTATATTGTTTTTGTTTCAGTTAACTTCAATTTTCTTGGAACTCAAGGGTCCCATACATATGTATCGAACAACAATAGTCGAAAAGATTGCTATGGAAGTTTCGGAAACATTGTCTATCGAACTGTAAACCGGGGGGATCTACACGATTTACTTTTACCAAGTTAAGGAGGCTCGAGGGTACAAAAACTTTGGAACATTTTTTTTCATTACAAATTTTATTTATTACACTATTAGTTGTTACTTTAGGATACCGTATGGTACAAAAATCAACCAATCTCGCCTGTTCATTCACTTACCATAAAAGATGGTGTAGGTGGGATTAACAGAATAGAGAATAATAGGCAAAAAGATATCTAGAGAATAGATGATAATATATAGAATTTATTTAGACCAAAAAAATTAGAGAATATTGGGATGCTAAAATATAAAGAATAACTGCAAGATTTAAAGAATTGGATAAGAATTTACTGGTTACATTTCCAGAATACAGTTATGAAGACTTAGTAATTACAGAGTAGCCTTGATTTTCAAAGATAAACATTAAAGAGCGAAAAATTCAAGAATACAAAAATGAGGGACCCCATCCATACCTCTCATAAACATTTGTTAGTAAGTATGATCACTGATTCGCATGTCATATTTTACACATATATAGGTTTCTACAACATAAATTTGTCGGACAGGTCGAATCTTTGATATTACATTTTTTCCTAGTGATAGAAAAAAAAACCACTTTTGAATGAAGTGTGTAATGCCGATTGAAATTAAATCTTATTAAGAGGTTTTTTAAAATATTTTGGGATCGCTGTTTCTTTTATCTTTTTTCTACTTTGAGCGACAGTGTGTGTTAGCAGTTTCGCTCGTATCATGGCTTGCCTTTTTATTGACCCTAATATACTTTCTATTTCATGTGTCTATTTTTGCCTCCTTTAATGAATTGACAATACGGCAGATTTTTTTTATTGTGTTTCAATTAACATATGAGATTAACACGTAATAAAACTGTAAGCTTATTGTATTATGTGTCATTTACCAGTCATGCATTTTTCGTTGCTATATAGATATAGGAAGATGTGGTATGAGTGCCAATGAGACAACTCTCCATCCGTCTTTATATATAATGTTATTCAGAAAAGTCGTTTCTTTTTGTGATGAATGATCAGTATGTAATACACAGATAGATGCATTCTCGGTTTTATCAGTACATTTGAAAATTGACCTAACAGTATGTTATGAACTATTATACCGATAAATAAACTTGCCTTTCTTAGATCCCTTTGAAACATTACTGATCTCTGTGATCAACGATGACATGGTTGGATCTTTTGTAATCTTCTGAAGAGGAGTTATCGGCAAAGGCTTTGCTGGCAGACGATATGAATTCGACATTTGGTCCGATACTAGTCCATACAATTTGGGCATATCTTCTATAATATTTGTAGTTAATTCCTTTTCGGTTAAAGGACAAGAAAATGTGTCGAATTCGTCTTCAGATGCATTAACGACCGTGCTTGACGTTGGGCTTATTGCCAGAATTGATGATGGAATGTGTCCAGTCTTCGGGTTATTTCCCATGAAGGATTTTAGTTGAAAATCAAAACCACCATTGTCACAGGATGAAGAATCTGACGGGAACGAGTCCAAAGAAGAATCATCATCTGATTCTGAAGAGTACTGAATCTTTACTCGACTACGACTCGCACGATTTTCCCTATACCTTATTTTATTTTGCGTTTCAGGTTCCAATATCGCAGGAAATTTGGGATTTTTATATACAGCCTTCCCTCTGTCGCTCAAACTATGAACAGCCCATTTTTCAGCACTTTCAAAATCCTTCGGGTATTTCATATTGACCCCGACCTTTGCTCTACCATTTTGTTTTAAAATACTCGCACATACGTCATATCCCAAACGAACTGCATGCATGAGAGGCGAATATCCCATATAGTCCGGAACGTCTACACTCATGTCATATTTTGTTAGGGCTATAACCATTAATCTAACAGTTGCAGCGTTACCCGACGACACTGCATGGTAAAGTGGGGTATTCCCATTGACATCGGTATAATTCAAATCTAGGTCAAGATCTGCGTTTTCCAAAAGGAGGTTCACATCTTTATCTCGACCGTAAATACAAGCCCAGGAAAGTGCATTTCGTCCTACAATATCTGATTTACTCACGGCCGTCCCTTTTCGCAGTAACATTTTCAAAATTTGTAATCTACTTCCTTCATTTTCTACAAAAATTGTTCTTATTAGTGACGTTTGTCCACAGTCATCGGACTCGTCTGCTGAACATCCAGAATCTAGTAGCAGACGAACTTGTCTAGGTCGTCCGGCAGATATTGCTTTTAGCAATGCCAGGCCAGCCATTTTAAAACGAAAATCTGCAGTTAAAAGTTTTACGTTTACAACACACAACAAATCGACATCGTATTAAATTCAACTTTCTCCAAATGAAATGAATTTTATTAATTAAAAAGTTTTTTTCTGTGTTTCACAAGTCTTGGTTTATAAGAGGGAGGAATGACAAACAAAAAATTAAATGCCCAAAAAATTGAAATGACATTTAATTACACATGACAGCTGTTAAAAACTGTCAAAAACTTTAATTAACTCGACTAAGTTATTATATTTTAGCTGTAAACTGTTATCATAACGGTGCAGCAAACAAAACAATCATATATATATGCTGTACTCTACCATGTTATTTTTTGGTTTTTTTAAAAAAGTATGAGTCAAAAAAACATTTTCCCTTTTCCAACAACCGTAAAAAAAGATCTGTATTAAGTCCGATATATAATGAATTCATTAAAAATTTTGTCGTCCTTTCTCTTACCCAAATATTAGGGGCAACACATAATCAGGTACAAATAAAACCAAAGGAGACATATTTATTTTTTGTATTCTTTTATTTTATAGTTCATAAGTAGGTTGAAAAGGTAGAATATAGTTCAAAATGATTTAAAGAATATAATTTTATGATATATATTATACGTCCCAAGTGTCTCTTTTCTCGGTTAAAGGTGATTGCATATCCCTATATTTTAAATATAAAGAAAAAGTCAATGTAACCCCGAAACGTCAATATTTTTTGGCAAAGTTTCATAAAGATCATAAAGCGTTTTGTAAATCGTAATTGACGTTTTCACAAATATCAAAGTGATAGAAAAGTTTAAATGCGCGAAATTAGCCAGCCGATATGATTATTTTATAACAATTTGACAGAATATCTAGCAAATGCATGTGATATTTTTTTTTTTAAATATGATTAGTTTAAGTCAATATGAGGAAATATTTTCCCTATTTTATGGTGCATCTTTTACAAAATTAATGCATATATTCTTATTTCAAAAATATGAACTCAGCAATAATATTTAAAACAAGAATGTGTTCAAAGTACACAGATGCCCCGCCCCACTCGCACTATCATTTTCCATGTTCAAAGGACTGTGAAATTGGGTATTTTTTTTAATTTGGCATTTAAACTAGAAAGATCATACCATCGGGAACATGTGTACTAAGTTTCAAGTTGATTGGACTTCAACTTCATCAAATAAAATTGAGAATGGAAATGGGGAATGTGTTAAAGAGACAACAACCCGACCAAATAAAAAACAGCAGCAGAAGGTCACCAACAGGTCTTCAATGTAGCGAGAAATTCCCGCACCCGGAGGCGTCCTTCAGCTGGACCCTAAACAAATATATACTAGTCCAGTGATAATGAAGTTGATTGAACTTCAGCTTCATCAAACACTACCTTGACCAAAAACTTTAACCTGAAGCGGGACAGACAGCCGGACGAACGAACAGACGGACGGACGCACAGACCAGAAAACATAATACCCCTCTACTATCGTAGGTGGGGCATAGAAATTACTAACTTTACTTCAGTTTTTTCCCCAAAGTGATTCATTTATCGGGCAAACTTAAATCTTTGTTAAAAAAGTGTCCTATAGACTGACAATACACAATGCCTTCACGGTACCATACAGCCTGCATGTAAGTCGGTGGTTTATAGAGATTATTTTTAATACTTTACACAATGATACCAGTATTGGTAAAAACATATGAAGACTTTTGGCAATACTCGATTGTGAACAATTGAAACGAAGAACTAAACACTGCAATTAACATTCGGCCTACATTCAAATGTTCTAGCCAGGCTTAAAATATAGCAGCCCCTCGCTAGCAGCCAGTTTTCAGATATGTCAGTTTCCCTCTAGGTTAAAGAGTAAGAAGGTGATGTTATGTTCCTATTTTGATACTTTATTTGTTCCATCTAATTTGAACGGAAGGGATGTGGGGAATTTAATAATGACTTAAATTCACGCTTAACGAAATTAAGCAAAGGAACTGAGCTTTTATTGTGGTTCCTTATCTTATGGAAAGAGACTCTTTCTCTACTTTACATCAATAGCCCACAGAAAAACTTGAAAATTGAACAAAATTGTATACGACGTTCTCATGATTTTGAGAGTTGCAATCGATTACAAATCAAGTTAAGGAATCTTTTACCAACTTCGTGACCATTATCGAAAAGAAGTGAAAACAGCCTAAAGTACATCCGAAACTGGAAGTACTTTTTTTGTCAATATATAGTACAGTTAACTTATAGATAAGAAAATGTGGTATGAAACAACTCTCAATGTATAAAAAGTTACTAACAAGCATAATTATACTAGGTCAAAGTACAGTCTTAAACCCGGAGCCTTGGTTCACACCGGACATTCGCAAACTCCACACTTCATAGTAGGTATGACTGTTCGACGTCATGATGGTAACGGAAACGTGATACAAACCAGCTTGTTCACAAATACACTTTCCTGATGATAAATAGGACGAAACATGCTTGACGCCAACAGATATTATTTTTCTTGGAAATCCTATTATCCCGTCTTTATTAACAGCAACGCTACTATGAACTCCACATGACGTAAGAGCAACTAAATTAAAGAAAATATTAAAGATTAAAAGTAATAAAAATTGACTGTTCTTCTTTAGTAATACAGTCATTCCCAAAAAATGGGTACAATTACAAAATCTCAGTGTCGCCGGCAAATAACCACAAAATGCAAGCTTAACATATGTCACAGATAATCTTTTTCGTGTTCTAAGTGATTAATATGTATACTAAAATAAAATTATATTCTTTTGTGATGTATATCGTAAATATATTTGTGTGATTTTCTATTCAATATACGGAAATCACACGAATTCCGAATGTCGCCAAGAAAAACTCCAAATATCGGTGTGAATTAAAATACTTTTTTTCATCTAAATCATGATTAGATTTGCTTTTTTTATTTGACACTATATTGATTTTTATCCACAAAAATATTTTAGAATCAAAAGTTATAATATACACTTTGATTTACCCATTAAACAAATGTCGCCGACTTTAAGCAAAGTTGATACATCAAATTTTAAAATCCTGCCTTTAACTTTTATTGCAATGAAACGAAAAATAAAAAAAAATCTTCTCTTTCTCTTTTTTTCGATTGTCGCATATAAGAATCCAACCTACGTAACGCGTATTTTGGAACGCACTAACCAAGAACAAATCAAAATGATGATTATTTCATTGAAAGCACCCATAAAGCTTCTCAATAATCAGTTTTGAGAAAGCAACTCAACAATATTGTTACATATTTCCATGTATAATGTAAATAAAACTAACCTCCGTTTAAATAACCTCCGTGACGCAGTTATTTACAGTTAAGTTGTCAGACTTTTTTTATCAGTATCAGCGGCTGCCGACACTGCCGAAAGTCATTTTTGTAGCAGACATCATTTATTTTTAAAGAAAACAGACAAACAAAATACAGATTTTGAGAAAAAAAATGTTGAGAAAGGTAGGTTGACTTGTTTTTTCCCTATTATGTGAGCAACATTATAACGTTTAATAAACGTTATTTCAGCCATTTACATAGATTTAAAATAGTCTACAACACAACTTGTGTAATTACGACGACAATCATAACTTTTACAGCGGTTTATGGCAAACATTTTCAAGATTATTTAGGACTCATCAATGTAACGGAGGTTATGCAAATAAAAAAAATCTAAAGATGCATGTAAACACGATCATACCAATTGAAATTCTTGTACATTGTTATAGATACCAAATCAGTTCATCAATTATCACTAATAAAAATCAAAAGGTGGTGTCAATCATAGACGACATCATTGATTTACGATACGGAGGATAGAAATTTAAGGAAAAAAAAGTTTTTTTCTCTAACAGGACTTTACTCTTTTTAGATAACGATTTACTAAGAAAAATGTTTAATTCTGTTGTCTTGTTTGTCATTTAATTCCAATATTTACATTCATTTATATGTTTGCTGTTGGTAAGAACTGGAATTGTCCGTTATGGAGGTTTTAAATGTCGTTACGGAGGATAGAAATTTTCGAAATGAAAATGTTTTGACTCCAAAACTTCATAGTTGAGTATAATACATACATTATGGTGTGAAGGAAGATGACATTATCTGTATAGAGCTAATAAAATTAAGTTGAACAGTATTCGGTTTAGGTAAAACATATTTTTGAGTGAAAGTTCATGAATCGTTACGGAGATTTTGACAAGAACAAGTCCATTTGACTAAAAGAAACATATAACTTGATAGAACACAGTTTTTTAGTTTGTAATGTCAATAAATTGTTTAGAAAAGCTAGCATTAAAGAGTTAAGTGTTACTATGTATCAGCATTCAGATACTGGTTTGATATCAACCTCCGTAACAAAGATGGGGTTGTGGATTAATACAAGCATAAAAAATACATACAAGTGATTCAAAACATAAATAATAGGGTTTTTCCTGGAAAGCTGTATTATGAAAATAAAATATTATACAGCATAACATTTCATTAGTTTAAATTTATTACTAAATAAGTTGTGAAAACTACTTATTTGAATTATTTTTTAAACACTATATTAATTCAGACCTTAAAATTGGTATTTGCTTTCAATATATACAGAATAATACGTATAAATCAGTTTGCTATGGTGGTAAATGTAACCCATTTCACATGAGCCTGGATTTAAATCTTGTGTTTTTCTCTAATGCAATTTTTAAGATGACTTTATACAACACTAACCTCCGATACGTTCATACTTACCTTGTCTTACAAAAAATGCTAAAACTAGAAAACAACTGAAATGGTGCAAGTAAAAATTAAAAAAATGACAGACTAGATATAGACACAGAAGAAAACAACACTCTCTCTCTGCTCAGTTGAAATTTATTTTTTAACAGTGTCTACTTACGAATTGTACCCATTTTTTGGGAATGACTGAATACAACAAACTTCTTGATATTGAAGATGACTGGTTGTTGCGCGACTTGTGCGCATGCATGTATAACACAAAAAAATGGTTGAAATCAACATTATTTCATTATTTACAGAATTCAGCTTGCATGCAAACTATAGTAAAACAAAACCTTCAAATGCTCTTATAACAACAGTACTTAATACCAGGTGTATGTCCAATACTGTGTCCCCATTGCTTTTTCTGTATCTCCTTCTGTAAGTTCTCAATCTTTCTATCGAAGTCAACCTTTTGGGATTCAAAATGCTTACTTAAAGTAGCCATAGTGGCCACAAGTTTTTTCACTTCTGCTTTGGTGTAAACTAATGTTTATCGAGATATTGTTTCGTCTCAATTCTATCAAGCTGTCTTATGATGGTCCATAGGAGAGGGTTTTTCTTTTCAACTGCTGTTAACACATGTGTTTGATTACCATTTGTAGAAATAATTGCTGATATAAGTAATAATGCAAACAACAGATTAGAATGAAATTCAAAACAGTGTGGCTGTGGCCATTGATTGACACATTAAATTCATCCATTGACTGGGACAATTTAGGTGAACGTTTTTATGTAACGACCACTGCTCACTGTGTACTTGATGTTTTGTTTGCGTGACCATATACAGCATATGTTTAAGTCTCAGAATCAGTTTCCACGTATATTATGTTGATAGAATAAAACATATTGAATTACGTAAGTGAAAAATAATAATGAATAACATAATGATCAAAACTGGCTAATTTATGATAAAGAAGCGCCGACTTAAAAGTAAGCACATATAGAAGACAAAAATATGTGTGATAAGAAAAAAGAAAAACCATAAGTTAAAAAAGCAATCAGAATAAATAATTTTATCCTGACTTTTGACTTCGAGCCAGGGGCGGACCCAGCCATCAAAAAAAGGGGGTGTCCCAACCCAGGACAAAAAAAGGGGGGGGGGTCCAGCTATATGTCCCCATTCATGATGCATTGATCGTCCAAAAATAGGGGGTTCCAACCCCCGGACCCCCCCTGGATCCGCCAATGCGATCGCACATGATATACTTTGCATATGAAGTACAATAAAATTATTTGATAGCCGCTGTATCATATTGGTTAAATTGCCAAAATTTGGTGTAATCCTGCATGTGCATCATATATTTTCTAGCTTTGGCATTGTGTTCAGCCGAAATCTAGATGTGTTTAAATCTATATTGAAATACGTAACTTGAAATGCAAGAACCCTCTTGCTTTTGTGTCATATATCAACAACTCAATATTTTAATATGATTTTATGGGTATGTAATAATGCATTGGTGTTAATAGACCTATATGAACTTTTCTAGTGAAATAAAACGATTATTGATATGGGTGTGGTTTGCGTTATCATTTTTTACTTATATTTTTTTTTATTCTTCTCTTTGCGTTTAAAAAAATATAAACGGTAAGTTCAAAAGAACCCGTATGCTGTTCTCTCAGCATATATATTTCTCATGCAATGTTTACGCGTTTACCCGAACTAGAATTATACTCCATGCAGACCCAAATAGATTTGTACATAGTAATTTAGGTGGCACGGTAGTATTTCGTTCCAGAAATTTAGGTTGCTCTTTTGGTTAATGTATCTAAACAGTGTGATTGGACAAAAAATACAGGATCAACTGAACATACTTTCCCAAACTGAGGGATGAATCAGGTGTAGAAAAATATGAAATAATTTTACATACAGATGAAAATGAATTTTTGAGATTTTTTAAAAATTTTGTATTCACTGCACCATAAAAGACCTAAAAGTACTAGTGGCCTTAGGTTTTTAAAAATAGCAAAAAAAAAGTAAACGGTCATGATACATATTCAAATTCATTTCTGAATAGTAAAATGAAAGTACTTCAGTTAACTGTGAATGTAGAATTTTTTGCAGTGTTAGAAAGTGGTGAAAATTCTAAAAAGGCTATCATTATCCCTTATGGGCCAGGAAATACTACCGTGCCACCTTTAATCCATGCAGTCTATACAAATCCTTGGTTTATTCTGAGACTACTATAACACAGTTGTTATAGTGGTCTCAGGTTAATGGCATGAAATTCAGCAAATTCAGCAAATTCAAGAATGATTTTTAGATCAATCTAAATAAATACTTAATAAATAAACAAACACAAATTTAATTCTTATAACAGTAACTTGATGATACATTTGTGTAGACACAAGTTATATATATATTCTTTTATATTTTCCCCAGTCCCCTATCACAGTTTCATGATCATTGTTGGAATTATTCAAATTTTTATGTGTTAAACTCAATACCCCATTATTTTCATAAACTTTTACAAACAATTAACTGCTTTTAAATGTAAATCAAGAAGTTGTTCAGGCTGTTTATAGGTGTTATTTTCAGTCTGAGGTTTTCATCCTTTTTTTTTGTTTGTTAGGGAGCTACCATTTGATTTTTATGGGGGGGGGATGGGGGGGATGAAATTTGAAAAAAATAGACATGACAGGAAGATTGAGTAAAAAAAAAGGCAGGATGAGACAACTTGCAAAAAAAAAAGTCAGGACGACAATTTAGGTAAAAAAAAGTCAGGATAAACTAAAAAAAAAAGTTTCATGATCATTGTTGGAATTATTCAAATTTTTATGTGTTAAACTCAATACCCCATTATTTTCATAAACTTTTACAAACAATTAACTGCTTATAAATGTAAATCAAGAAGTTGTTCAGGCTGTTTATAGGTGTTATTTTCAGTCTGAGGGTTTTCATCCTTTTTTTTGTTTGTTAGGGAGCTACCATTTGATTTTTATGGGGGGGGGGGGGGATGAAATTTTAAAAAAATAGACAGGACAGGAAGTTTGAGTAAAAAAAAAGGCAGGATGAGACAACTTGCAAAAAAAAAAGTCAGGACGACAATTTAGGTAAAAAAAAGTCAGGATAAACTAAAAAAAAAAAAAAAAGGCAGGACCGAACAGAGTGAAAAATAAAAAGGCAGGACAGAGATTACAGCTAAAAAAAATATTTCATTCTAGCCCCCCCCCCCCCATAAAAATCAAATGGTAGCTCCCTTAGGCTACATTTATTAGAGACATACCTATCAGCATTTACTACTCTTATGATTGCCTTAACTTTTATATACTTATGGGTTTTATTCTTTTTTCTGTATTTGAGAAAACTGCAACCACACGTCTTATCATTTTCTGAAACATGATCATTTTATAAAAATTGTAGTTTGAAACTTTCCCCAAATTTTCCGCGGGAAATTCACACATGGATTGAACAGAGGCTAAAGCAGTGGCTATGCCGCCGGAGGCCAAACATTTCGAATATTTATCCAGGTAAAACTAATACCTATGCCACACTTGGGACCAAGTCCCGATAAAAGGCCTGTAACAACAGACTTTTTCATTAGCCCGCCTCTGTTAATAATGTAACGGAGGGGGTCGGTGACGACACCTCCCGGGAAGTGTAGTGGCCAGTACTTTGTCCCTATTCGACCATTGGGATACCTGATATCAGATTATGGCTGAACAACAAACAATTAATAAAATGAAACTATATTTTATTCACAAATGTACAGTAATTGCATGAATATTAAACAAAGTCGGAAATAAACAGGAGTCAGAAAACTTTCTAAACTGAAGTTCAAAAATAAAGTAATTTCAAATGTAAAATAAAATAGAGTGTTCCCAGAGTTAGTCTTTTAAGTAAAATAAAGTAAATTTGCTTTGCGTTGTGTTTTAAAGTAGTAAAATTGCACCAAAAAGGGGTGACTAACTCTGGCGAACTGCACCGAAGTGGTGGCTAACTCTAGACTCGATTAGTACTAATATTAGTTCCGGCGAGTATTTGGAGGCCTGTGCAATGCCGACTCCGACTGAATATCAAATGATATCCTAAACTTGTCATTAATCAGGAGAACTTTAAACAGAAAAGGTACTGAAGAAAAGTTGAATAAATGAATATTCTTAAAACATGATAAAAGCATCAAAAGTTAAATACTAAATAATTAATCTGTCCAAATTAAGGGGAATTAACCTAGGCACATCAAGGCACATCTATTACAATAATAATTAGCTTTTACCATGGTAATTTCGGGAGATGTAGCAAAAGGGATAGTTGCAAAGTATTCATTTTCATCCCTCGAGTCAATTTTACCTATTTAACTTATTAAAGCATATAATAAAATTGTTCACCAATTGTCGATTTATGAGGCCCCTCATGGGGGGGGGGGGGGGTCCTAGTAATCACATAATCACCATTTTTTTGCCAATATAATCACATAATCATTAAATATTTGCTTATCTTTAGTAATCAAATAATCATAAACTAAAAATACAGTCCTAGGTAATCAAATAATCATGAAATATTTGGCTTAATAATCAAATAATCATTAAAAAAACGGCCAAGTAATCACATAATCAAAAACCCCATGAGGGCCCTCATTTATTGTTGTATGCAACATAGGTACCTGGGACATCAGACGGTTTCTCTGAAGGAAACACTGCTCTCCCCCTTTTTTCCCAAAATATATATATATTTTTTTCTTTTTCATTAAGGTTCATCATAACAAACGGACAAATATGGCTGTACTTACATGCCAAAAATTACTCTTGAGTACAGACTTACCTGTGAAGTTGGAAAAGTTTTAATGCCTGGCATCACTATCCATAGTGGTCACAGATATATTATATAAGAGAGAAGGTATCTTAATTACTTCATACATTATCACGGGTACCATGATTTCCCGAGAAATACAAGAACAACGTAATATCCCAAAAACAAACTGATATATCCCAATAACAAGATTTTTAATGGTGTTATACTGCTTATATCAGCATACAATTATAAGGTTTAAGGCGTTCATAATTAATAAAAGTACAGTTAGTACACACAATCTTCAGAAAATTGATTTGTGTATCTTGTATGCAAATTCCTTGTTGAAAACAATATGGCGGACGTTATATTTTGTATACAAGACATACAAATCGAATTCGTGAAGTGAAATTGCACTTTTATTATCGGGATATATATATCAGTTTGTTTTGGGGATATTGTAAAGGTTCTTGTATTTCTCAGGAAATCGTGGTACCGCATTATCACCTATTTTCCTTCGTGAATTCTAGGCCAAATCCCAATTCTAATTCATTAAAGATTAAATTTCTTTATGCCAGAGGGCATAACTTGTTTCAGCAAAAATTCCTCTTTTTAATTTAAAGTGCCATTACTTTTAGTATAATTCTACTCTATCGACAGAACCAATTAATTTTGCTCATGGTGTCCTATTTGATCCTTAATTGACGGTTGTTAATCTGGTTCCCTTTATTAAAATAAAGAAAATAAAACTTCTTTCATCATGTGAAAAGAAATATTTTATGAAACACATATTTGAATTTTAAACTTTTAATTAGTAGTAATTTAAATTTGAAAAGAAGATGTGGTATGATTGCCAATAATACAACTTTACACAAGAGACCTAATGACACAGAAATTCACAGCTATAGGTCATAATACGTTCTTCAAAAATGAACAGATCCCATATAATGTTATAAGCCAACCATATATTGCACCACTTTTGATTCATGAATTTGCTTTCTTTTAGTTTTATTTATTTATTTGCAGATACAGAATTATAGGAGAGAAATCTAAAGGATTTTCAGCTTAAAGTACATTTGAACCATTCTATAGTTGACTGTCCAACATTTAGGACAGAAATAGAAACAGGTGTTCAGTTGACATGAAGCTGTACAGGTGCACACTGAAATCTACATCTTTAAACTATAAATAGACTAGTCCTTAGCATGTGTACTGTCTGCAAAGCATGCTTTAGTTTATGGAGTAAAAATTGTCAGGTGATCATGAAATGTACAGCAAACCTGACCAATGATATGGCTCACCAGAGTTGATTGACAGATGTCAGTGAAAAGGGGGCAAGAGATTGAAACTATATTTTTCTTAACAGAGAAGACACTTTTAAAAAGAAATTGATTCAAGAACATGAAAAATTGTAAGTTTTGAAATATATGAAGAGTTTAACCAATTTCTGTTTATCAGTATTTTTTTTATATAAACTCAGGGGGAGTAAATCAAAATAATGTACAGAAAAACAAAAATTGTGTGTTTGCTTATAATCTATAAGAAGATTTCACATTGTGTCAAAAGTTTTATAATAGGTCAGGACAATGCAAAGAATAAGATATTGTAAGTTCTGTTTCTAGTTTATTTATTCTTAACAGTGGCGGATCTAGAACTTTTCCTAAAGAGGGGGGGGGGAGCTGCTCCAGTCATGCTTCAGTGATTTCCTATATAATCAACCTCTTAAATCCGCCTATGCTTAATATGTTTTCTTAAAGCTAATGTCTTAATTAATTGTTAAAACATGAACCAATATGAATCAATATATCTTTAGATTACAGATTGTTATTGCTATATAGACAAGGGGAGATAATTCTATTTGTTGTAGTATAAGCATCATCCCTATGGAAATTCACTTCAACATGTTCAACAGAAGTTAAAAATGTCTATCATATATACATGTAATATTTGTGAAGTTGAAAGAAACAAGTAAAAAAAGTTATACTACCTTACAAGGACAGATATTTGTCGTACTTTTTATTTTTAACAGTCTGTTCTATATGATATTATAGGAGTTATGTGGCTTAGCACTAGTTTTATATTGCATTCTGTAGAATATATGGCAGATTTTACAATAACCAGGATATTTTATTTTTTTTATCAATCAAAAAAGGAATTGCTGAAACTGTGAAACAGACTGTGAAATGTAGTAATGCAGAATGTTATTCTATTAAATGTGTATTTCTGAGTAAATAAAAATAAAAATTAATTTGTATTTGTGTTTTCTGTCAGATGTAGAGAGTTTTTAATTTCAAAATGTTAGACATTGCAGAGACATGGTATCCTACTTGCCCAAAATCTAACTTATTTTGAGTTGAATTTTAAAGTATAAATCATATGTTGGGCATTATATCATGGGCTTATATTTTAATAAAAAGTCTCCTTTTGGGTGTTTATCACAATTTAAAGGCAGATTTTTATTAGTAAAGGTTAAAAAAGTGCATTTTAATAAAAAATTGCGAATGTTACATATTTTCCGTCCGGTGTGGTATGTCGCGATCGCAACTTTTATTTTGGTTCTCAGACAGTCCATTGTAGTTATTTTTATCTTCGGATTTATGAATCATTGAAAATACCAATTATTTACATTTTGATGACCTTAAGGGGGTCAACGGACTAGAGGAATCAATATCATTGGCTGTTCTATTTTTGCGAATGTTACTGATCTACGTTTCCGTCCTTATCAGGGTCACGTGAGGAACATTATATTTAGATCTGTAGCTCTCCTGTATAGAAGTTACGATCTCGCCCTGAGTAGAAATGGAAGCTGAATCGGTTGATTCACAGGATGGGAGGAAACAAAAGGTAAGTTGTATGTAATTTCACTGCATGAGGAACTTGAATATATTCCGTCCATCATAAGGAAGTTCGCAACAAATAGTCGAATCAAGTAATTTCATGATAATATCAAATTAAGAAGCTTTTGTTGTGTTTTTTCATCGTCAATCGAGATTTGATCGTATTTTACGAACATTTGAGTCATCCCGTTCATCTTGGAACATATAATATACATTATTCTTGATAAGTTGTTGTGAACGGTATAAGTTGGACACATTTTTATGTAGCGATTGTTACTTTCGGACATAAATTCAATGTTGCGAATGTCGATCTGAGTCTAGTGAGACAAGTACAGTCGTTGCGAATGTTCCCTGAAGACTTGAATAGGTGTTGGGAACGTTACTTATGGACAAAAAAGAAGGAAGTAATGTTCAATTATGTTGCTAATGTTTCATGTTGGACACAAATTACGACAATAAATTCATAAATTTTCCAAAAAAAATATTTGTAGAAACAGTTGAAATATGGGTGAAAAAACTACTAATTTCTGTAAATTTAGTATTTTCAAATAATTTTGAATAAATTTAAAGAAGGATTTTTACATCTATGATGCTATGAGATGGAACAGATATACTATGTTGCATATGTTACGAAAAGACATTTGTTAAAGTTGCTAATGCTACAAGTGAGACTAAATTGCATCTATTGCAATTCTAAAAACATCACACAGAATTTTGAATTTTAAAACGTAACAAAATACTGAGACCGTCATACACTATTGTGGTGTGAGTAACATGGTAAAAAAATTTAATCTGGCAGCAAGAAGGTTAAAATCATATGATAAATAATAAAGAACCAGGGTTAGCATTCAATTTTATTTGAAGGTACAGGGACAAATAAAAAAATACAAAAAAAACCATTCTGATAATTTTATTTCAAGTAATATTATATACATGATATACATGATATATGCCCGCTTTAAATTGTTACATTTTTTTCTCAGAACAACTACATTATATTAAAATATAAGCATTTCTAAAACTTGGTTTCAAGAATTATTCATCAATCCATCCCACAGTGGCTAAATGGTTAATTTCCTGTTTACTGTATACTTTTAGTGTGGTTTCATAAGTGAGCAGTAGCTCACAGATACTCTTGTTTTTAACTGGATTTCTGTATTTTTTTACTGAAAAAAACTTTTGTATGAGGTTGTACAGCCAGCCTGTCTGTCACAAACACTTATATTTTTTTTTCTTTTCTAGAAGCATCGCAGCACCATTTGGAGAGAACAGCTTAAAAAGAATAATCCTCAAAAGTATAAACAATATTTAGAAAAACAAAAAGAACACTCCAAAACAAATAGACAAAAATTGAAGTCAATAAGATTGAAAAAGAACAAAACACCAGAAGAAGAGCAAGTATGCAAAAATATCCTAGAAAATCTGAGAATGAGGCAAGCTAAACTAAGACAAAGAAAGAAAGAAAAAACTGAAACACCAATTAAAGTTAAGATTGGATCAAACAAAAATACAAAAAGTAAACCATCAACAAGAAAAAATGTGCAAACAAAGAGAGAGAAATGGAGAGTGGCAAAGGCAAAATACAGAGCAAACACCTCAAATTATAAAAAAAGATGGGTTAAGGAAAAGGATAAAAATCGTAAAAAAACAACAAAAGATGATGAGAAAAAGATGCAATTGCCAAAATTGAAACAGAAAACTGAAAAAAGTCATGACATGATAGGATACAAAACAAAGCAGTCCTTGTGGAATAAGGCGTCCTCAGTAAGACAACAGTTGCCAACTACACCAAGAAAGTTTGTAGATCTTTTAACACACATCATTAAAAACACAACACCAAGGAAAAAGGATGCAATATACGAACAACTGATACAGAAAGAAAAAAAGTATGCAAGCATATTTATGCGTAGAAACATGGCATTTACTAAGGATCTTTTAGATAGAAATACTCTCAGATATCTGAAAAGTTATGATAGAAAAAACATAGTCAGAAAAGCATTGAAGAACCTGAAGATACAACCTAGAAAAACAAGGAAGGATAAATTTTCGAAAACAAAAGAAAACTTGGTGAAGTCATTTTTCCTAAGAACAGCCAGAGTTCTACCACAGAAGAGATATACTACAAAATATGGGCCTGGTTATTCTCTACAAATGACATTAACAGCTGCATTTAAAACCTTCAGAGATGAGAATCCTACTATTAAATTGAGCTTTTCTAAATTTATATCATTAAAGCCAAAATGTGTCCGACTATTGACAAAAACTCAGTGGAATGTGTGTGTTTGTCCTACATGTTTTAACATTAAATACAAACTTACATGCCTAAACAGAGCTTTCTCTCATCACAAAAGTCCAAGAAATGAAAAAGAGCTAGTCAACTTTTTATTATGTAGAAAACCTGATGCAAGGAGATTTCACCAAAGTAAATGCATTTATGGCATTTGTGAAATGTGTAGTTCACACGAGAAACATTGTAATATTGTACAACATTATCGTGATTTAAATACAGATCAAGAACAAATACGTAAGCTGTCCTGGAACCATTGGGAGAGAAAAATGGGAAGTGATGGTAAAATAAGGAAATGTTTGGTACAGAAAGAAGGAAATGTTCATCAATGTCTAGAGGAATTGCAGGAAGACGTTGAAAAACCAACACAAGGAACATCCCTTGTTAAACATGTATTTACTGCTGATTGGCAACAGTTCCAGTTTAACACGATAAAAGATAATCTTCCTAAAGATAATATTTTAATGGTAATGGATTTCGTAAGAAATAGAGTAGTGAGATATCAAGATGAAATTAAATCAGCATATTTTGCTGCAGCTCAGATTACAATACATCCTATAGTTTTATTTTATCACTCCAATGATGTGCCAGAACTGATTGTAAGACATTCTTTAGTATTTCTGAGTGATGATATTACACACGACTCAAAAGCAGTCGAGTATTTTCAAAACAAAACTCTTGAATTTTTGGATGAAAAATCTATACCCTACAAGGAATTGATAATTTTTTCTGATGGTTGTGCTGGACAGTATAAAAGTAGGCACACTTTTGCCAAATTAGCACAAGAAAATGTTGTTATACAGCGTCATTATTTTGGGAGTGAACACGGCAAAAGTGAATCTGATGGAGAGGTTGCTGCTGTTAATAAAGCAGTGGACTCAGTTGTAATAGGAAGACGAGCAATTATAACAAATGCTACAGACATGTATAATTGGTGCTGTGAGCATATTGTTTTTGATGAACCAGGATCGAAGAGAGATTTTTTCCTAGTTGATAAAAACATTATCGAACATTCTAAAGAAGACACTGTTAAACCCATTAAAGGAATAAGACAGATACATCAAGTTAACAATGATCCTCAAACACAAGGTGCACTTAACATTAAGAAGGTGTCATGTTTTTGTGAACAATGTTTAAAACGGGACTATGAAAGATGTATAAATTCTGACTATACAGATATTGAAAGAATAAAGATCCAAAATGAAGGTAAAGATGTTAAAGAATCAAAGAGGAAGACAATTATACAGGGAAATAAAAACAGTGAAAACAAAGAAAATGCAAAATTGAAAGTCAAGGAAAAGAAAACAACAATTAAGAAAAAGAAGGAAACAGCATCATCAAAACCAAAAGTACCTGTTGTTCCACAAGAAAAGAAAACAGCAATTAAGAAAAAGAAGGAAACAGCATCATCAAAACCAAAGGTACCTGTTGTTCCACAAGAAAAGAAAACATCAATAAGGAAAAAGAATGAAACAGTATCTTCAAAACCAAAGGTAGTAAAACAAAGTGTGCCATTGAGGACAGCAGAACAACAACAACCACCAAATGAGCACACAGCAATAGACAGGAAACAATATTTTGATTTAAAACTTCAGGAATTGCAAAGGTGTGCAGACTATGATATCTTACTGGCATTATGTACACAGTTAGATGAAGAATTCAAACAAATTGAAATTGTGATAAATGAAGATACTAATATTGTCTCAAATAATTTAGTAGTTGACCGTGATGCATCAAATTTATTCCCCAAACTTAGACTACAGACAACAAAGTTTGTGAACTATTTGCCAGTGGTGGTGTACGGGGATGGGAATTGTCTTCCCAGAAGCATCAGCACTCTTGTCTTTGGGAATGAAAATAATTTTAAGGAAATTAGAGCAAGAATAACAGTAGAGATGTGCATAAATGCAGAATTATACCTCAAAAATGAAAATCTTATCAAGGGAAACAGTTTCCCCAAGAAGGATGCTTCTTATCTATTAAATACGTATATAATGTTTCTGGAGCAATATACACCTGGAGATAGACTTACAAGAAATGTTATAAGAAGACTTTATGAAGAAGAGGTATTAAACTCGTGTAAAAATGGATCCTGGATGGGTATTTGGGAACTTCTCGCAGTTTCATCAGTATTAAAATGTGAAATAATGTCTGTTTATCCAGATGTACACACTGATGTTGTTCCAAGAACTGTACTCCACAGGCGAATTCTTCCCTTGAAAGAACAAGAAGGTTTATATTCTATCTCTGCTGCTGTAATGTGGTCATCAACTAGAAATGATGGATTCATCAATCATTTTGTCCCGCTCTTACCACTTCATAGACAAGAATCACACTCAGTTAATACTGAACCCTTGATTTGCTTTGATGATTCAGATACTAGTTTAAATGAAGATGACAGTTTTATTAAAACTTTTCTTGAAAATGATGTTTTTATGAACATTGATAATAGTGACATTGATGTCATGTCTGAAGTTTTAAGTAGCCAAGCAAACATAGTTGATGAAAAGTCAGAAGTCAAATCAGATGATGTAGTCAAGTCAATGCCGATCGAGTTTGAAGTTGTATGTAGACAAGCAAACATAGGTGACGAAAAGTCAGAAGTCAAATCAGATGATGTAGTCAAGTTTGAAGTTTTAAGTAGCCAAGCAAACATAGGTGATGAAAAGTCAGAAGTCAAATCAGATGATGTAGTCAAGTCGGTGCCAGTCAAGTTTGAAGTTTTAAGTAGCCAAGCAAACATAGGTGATGAAAAGTCAGAAGTCAAATCAGATGATGTAGTCAAGTCGGTGCCAGTCAAGTTTGAAGTTTTAAGTAGCCAAGCAAACATAGGTGATGAAAAGTCAAAAGTCAAATCAGATGATGTAGTCAAGTCGGTGCCAGTCAAGTTTGAAGTTTTAAGTAGCCAAGCAAACATAGGTGATGAAAAGTCAGTAGTCAAATCAGATGATGTAGTCAAGTCGGTGCCAGTCAAGTTTGAAGTTTTAAGTAGCCAAGCAAACATAGGTGATGAAAAGTCAGAAGTCAAATCAGATGATGAAGTCAAGTCTGATGTAGATGTTATGGATAATAGTGCATTAGAGACAACTGTAGCAGAGAAATCAAGGTATAAGTGAATTACATTTGATGTTAAATTATTAATTTTTCTAGTCAAAGCGTTTTTTCCCCTCACAATTACTACATTTGTACTTAAATAATTATGATAACGTTTTGGATACTTTTTTTAACTTAAAGATTATTATCACCAGAATCTATATTTAAAAATATATAGATTTATAACTTGTAATTTCTAATTATTACATTGCTTTAAATGAAGAAGAATTTTAAAAAACAGCCAATACAATATGACAATAATTTATCAAATAGTTTATGGTTAATAATTTATAAACAAGGTAAATGTTATTTAAAACAGAACTTTTAAAACTGGGGATTATCTGGCTGTCAGATTTGGAAATAATGTATACCCAGCAGTTGTAAGTTATCAATTTCATCAAATTGTTGATGTTATTTTTTAGCTCACCTTTCCTAAAAGGAAATGTGAGCTTTTACCATCACTTGGCGTCCGTCGTCGTCCGTCGTCGTCGTCGTCCGTCTGTCTGTCCGGTGTAAACTATTTCAAAGATCTTCTCCTCTGAAACTACTGAACTAATTCCAACCAAACTTAAGCTGAATGATCCCTAGGGTATCTAGAATAAAGTTTGTGTTTTATATACCATTTCATAAAAAAATTGAAGGTGAGCGATTCAGGCTCTTGAGAGCCTCTTGTTTTATTTTCTTGGATTTTTCATTCTTTATCTAACCTGACTTAGATTTCTCCAGTGAAATGCTATATAGATCAAGAACAAATAGAAATGGGATATATTTATTGAAAAAACAGGGTCTTAACTTGGAAAATCTTTAAATGCTTTTCAATTTTCAATGACTGCTTGATTGGTACATTTGAAGAAAAAAAAATCGGTCATTATTTTTAAAGCTATCATTTTGAAGTTTAGGTCAGGTTATGTTTAATTTTTTGTTTGTGAAGATATGTACATACATTTCTTGATTTATATCAACAATTTATTAATAAAATATGTGTTATCTTTAAACTAAGAAAGATATGTTCATTGTACGAAAATTTAGATTTATACTTAATGACACAAGATATTCTTTGTTAAATGTCAGAATACATGAAAAAAAAACACATTAATCAAGCTACAATTAAAAAATAATATTTACAGTGTTCTGTTATTTCATTGATTTCATCTACATGTATCATTTGTGTATTGAGAAGTCACTTGTCATTATTTTTAAATCTTGTTTCAGGTGTCTGAATGGCCATGGATTTTTTATTATGCATCTACTAGATGTAATAGAAGGTGGAAGGAGGGAACATTAAAGTACATCATAGCTGAACATGATATTATACAAAAACTTAAACCACCAGAGATAATAATGGAGGGGCGTTTACTTTTATATATATTCAAAGGTAATTTATAATCTGTTTCTTTGAAGGGCTTTATATCACATTTAAGCTACCATATATATATATCTAGTTGGCATAAAAGTCATTGTTCACAGAAATAATTACCAAGAAATTGTCAATTTGATTTTCAAGTGTACCTTAGCATTATCTAGGGTAATCAGTAAAAAAACATGGTTACCGTTTCAGCTAAAACTAATAATGACAACAAAATTTTTAAAACCATACTTCAAGCATTCAGAAAAAATCCCATTAAGAGTGATGTAAATTTGAAGAAAAGTCCTAAAATAATAGTAAAACATTTTTTTTTTCATAATCATATATATTATAAGCAGTAATATTTTCAATTTATTTTCTTTCAGATGAAGTCCTCCAGAAGAAACCGGGAGACAGAAAATGACTGTTAAATTAAAACATTAAATTAATTTTAAGCTTCAGCAGTATTTGAGATTTTGAATGCAAGATGCTGATGCATCTATCATCGGATCATGATTTAATTGACAAAACAAGGTGTTGAGGCATTGATCACTATTGCATATCAGTACTCACTATATATGTGCAAACTGATTTGAAATTGTTTATTAATTTCTTGTTTGATTTTTCTGGCCAGACATGACATGGCAAATCTCAGTAATACTTCATCTAGAATCAATATCTGGCCTTTTAGCTACTAGTATTTAGTGCTTTTGGTTGCAGGTTTAATTAAAATTGGTATTTGCCTCTTGACATGGATAACAGTTTATACTTCATCTAGAATCAATATCTGGCCTTTTAGCTACTAGTATTTAGTGCTTTTGGTTGCAGGTTTAATTAAAATTGGTATTTGCCTCTTGACATGGGAAACATAGCTTTAATACTTCAAAAAGAATCAATATCCTGCCTTTTAGTAACTAGTATTTAGTGCTTTTGGTTTCAGGTTTACTCCAATTTCGGATAAAACAATAGACATTAAAATGTGTATACTGTGCCTCTTGTCCTCCAAGCATACAGCATCTTTTAATAAGAGCAAAGGTCGGCTCAAAAATATAGGCAAAACAGTTAGTATAGTATGTCTGGGTCAGTTTAATAATATTTAACTTGTTCTAGTCCATATATGCACTTGGCTTCTAATGGAATTTATGCAATAATTAATATTAATGCATCCATTAAATCTGGTTGGTTGGTTCATCTACTACAAGGAAGGGTTCTTTTTGGTACTCTAATCATTTTGACATGATTATCTGGGTAACTGAAAAAGATATCAACAAGAACGGGAATTTTCTTAAAGTATAACTGAAGAAGGTGTTGCTAATGTTACAACCGGGGTACTGTGAATTGGTTTCTAGTTTGACATTTGATATTAAGACAATTACATTCTGTATATTAAGAAACTATTAACCAGAATATATATAATAGTATAACTACAGGCAAAGATAAACATTACTGTATGCATACATTTTAACTTTTAAAGATGTTGTTGCTAATGTGACATGTCCAAATGTTGCTAACGTTACTAATTTTTGTCTCTGTCACATTAGCAACAGCAGTAATTAAAAACATGTTTTTTTTAAAGAATCTGGCATAAATTCAACTTGTATAATGTTAATATATGTAACACATGAAAATCTTAACTGATTAAAAAAAAAATACTGTGAAGAAGAGGTCAATTTCCTAGCAAAATGAAAACTTTACGTCACATTTTATGTCTGTTACATGTCCAACAAGTTATACATTATTTATTTCCACTAATATATTGGAAATAGTAATGTGTTAGATGCTAATTATCTTCCAAAACCAATTTACTTTCAGAATGTGTTTTAGTTTTAACTCAGGGAAAAGGGTTTAAACCAAAATTTATGCAATTTTGGACAAGGGTGGAAAAGGAGAAAATGTGGGCAACCCTGTTTCATTGGAAATTATTCAATAATCTGGTACATTATTTACTATGTGTTGGAAGATTTAAGCCCTACTGATCATAAATTTTCAAAAAATATAATTTGTTTCCATGAAATGTCTACTTTATTTTTTTATTTTGAAAGTAGGTGACAAAACACAATACTGAAAAATCTGCCATATATCTCACATTGATTGACAGGTCATATGATCACTCAAAACTGGATTTATATGCTTTGCCAGAACCACTTGTCATTGGGTAAGGATGTAAAGTTGTGACAGGAAAAACATTAAAAAAACATAAGGTTAAAACCTGCTTGAAGTAGAAGTTTGAAGTTAAAATTAATGCAAAATTTTAACAATTAAAATGTAGTCATCTTTGATGTTGAGATCAATTCCTAACAATTTTTATCATCAAACTATTTTTATTTTGAACCTGCTGACAGGTGTGTAGAATCTATTGTTTCCATTGACCGTTCATTTTTCTTCCATCCACCTTTTTGTCCAGTTTTTGTTTCCACACTCTGAAGTTCAACAAAAATGAAGTTTTCCTCATTCAAATTAAAAACAAACCTCATATACAATGCTAAGAACCAAAACTAACAGACACGGTTCAAATTATGGCAGTGAATCACATACTGTCTTTAGAGTTTTTTCCTTTTATTTAAGAATTGAATGCTTCTTTTTGTAACTTTATTTGGGTGTAAAAGCATTGACCGAAGTACATTTTGTATGAAGCGCGGAAGTGCTTCATTCTAAAAATGTACCCACAGTCAATGCTTTTACAACCCTATAAAGTTACAAAAAGAAGCATTCAATACTTATAATTACATTTTTTAGCTATGATCATGAAAACACTAATTTTATAATTTTTAGCTCACCTGGCCGAAAGGCCAAGTGAGCTTTTCTCATCACTTGGCGTCCGGCGGCGTCCTTCGTCGTCGTCGTCGTCCTGCGTTAACTTTTAGAAAAATCTTCTCCTCTGAAACTACTGGGCCAAATTTAACCAAACTTGGCCACAATCATCATTGGAGTATATAGTTTAAAAAATGTGTCCGGTGACCCCGCCAACCAACCAAGATGGCCGCCATGGCTAAAAATAGAACATAGGGGTAAAATGCAGTTTTTGGCTTATAACTCAAAAACCAAAGCATTTAGAGCAAATCTGACATGGGGGTAATATTGTTCATCAGGTCAAGATCTATCTGCCCTGAAATTTTCAGATGAATCGGACATTCCGTTGTTGGGTTGCTGCCCCTGAAATGGTAATTTTAAGGAAATTTTGCTGTTTTTGGTTATTATCTTGAATATTATTATAGATAAAGATAAACTGTAAACAGCAATAATGTTCAGCAAAGTAAGATTTACAAATAAGTCAAAATGACTGAAATGGTCAGTTGACCCCTTTAGGAGTTATTGCCCTTTATAATCAATTTTTAACCATTTTTCGTAAATCTTAGTAATCTTTTAGAAAAATCTTCTCTGAAACTACTGGGCCAAATTTAACCAAACTTGGCCATAATCATCATTGGGGTATCTAGTTTAAAAAATGTGTCCGGTGACCCTGCCAACCAACCAAGATGGCCGCCATGGCTAAAAATAGAACATAGGGGTAAAATGCAGTTTTTGGCTTATAACTCAAAAACCAAAGCATTTAGAGCAAATCTGACATGGGATAAAATTGTTCATCAGGTCAAGATCTATCTGCCCTGAAATTTTCAGATGAATCGGACATTCCGTTGTTGGGTTGCTGCCCCTGAAATGGTAATTTTAAGGAAATTTTGCTGTTTTTGGTTATTATCTTGAATATTATTATAGATAGAGATAAACTGTAAACAGCAATAATGTTCAGCAAAGTAAGATCTACAAATAAGTCAACATGACATAAATGGTCAGTTGACCTCTTTAGGAGTTATTGCCCTTTATAGTCAATTTTTAACCATTTTTAGCTCACCTGGCCTAAAAGGCCAAGTGAGCTTTTCTCATCACTTGGCGTCCGGCGTCCGTCGTCGTCCGTCGTCGTCCGTCGTCCGTCGTCGTCGTTAACTTTTACAAAAATCTTCTCCTCTGAAACTACTGGGCCAAATTAAACCAAACTTGGCCACAATCATCATTGGGGTATCTAGTTTAAAAAATGTGTCCGGTGACACGGCCAACCATCCAAGATGGCCGCCATGGCTAAAAATAGAACATAGGGGTAAAATGCAGTTTTTGGCTTATAACTCAAAAACCAAAGCATTTAGAGCAAATCTGACATGGGGTAGAATTGTTAAACAGGTGAAGATCTATCTGCCCTGAAATTTTCAGATGAATCGGATAACCCGTTGTTGGGTTGCTGCCCCTGAATTAGTAATTTTAAGGAAATTTTGCTGTTTTTGGTTATTATCTTGAATATTATTATAGATAGAGATAAACAGTAAACAGCAATAATGTTCAGCAAAGTAAGATTTACAAATAAGTCAAAATGACTGAAATGGTCAGTTGACCCCTTTAGGAGTTATTGCCCTTTATAGTCAATTTTTAACCATTTTTCGTAAATCTTAGTAATCTTTTACAAAAATCTTCTCCTCTGAAACTACTGGGCCAAATTAATCCAAACTTGGCCACAATCATCTTTTGGGTTAGTAGTTTGAAAAATGTGTCCGGTGACCCGGCCATCAAACCAAGATGGCCGCCATGGCTAAAAATAGAACATGGGGTAAAATGCAGTTTTTGGCTTATAACTCAAAACTCAAAGCATTTAGAGCAAATCTGACATGGGGTAAAATTGTTTATCAGTTCAAGATCTATCTGCCCTGAAATTTTCAGATGAATCGGATAACCCGTTGTTGGGTTGCTGGCTCTGAATTAGTAATTTTAAGGAAATTTTGCTCTTTTTGGTTATTATCTTGAATATTATTATAGATAGAGATAAACAGTAAACAGCAATAATGTTCAGCAAAGTAAGATTTACAAATAAGTCAACATGACTGAAATGGTCAGTTGACCCCTTTAGGAGTTATTGCCCTTTATAGTCAATTTTTAACCATTTTTCGTAAATCTTAGTTATCTTTTACAAAAATCTTCTCCTCTGAAACTACTTGGCCAAATTAATCCAAACTTGGCCACAATCATCTTTTGGGTTAGTAGTTTGAAAAATGTGTCCGATGACCCGGCCATCAAACCAAGATGGCCGTCATGGCTAAAAATAGAACATGGGGTAAAATGCAGTTTTTGGCTTATAACTCAAAACCCAAAGCATTTAGAGCAAATCTGACATGGGGTAAAATTGTTTATCAGGTCAACATTTATCTGCTCTGAAATTTTTAGATGAATCGGATAACCCGTTGTTGGGTTGCTGACCCTGAATTGTTAGTTTTAAGGAAATTTTGCTGTTTTTGGTCATTATCTTGAATATTATTATTGATAGAGATAAACTGTAAACAACAATAATGTTCAGCAAAGTAAGATTTACAAATAAGTCAACATGACCGAAATGGTCAATTGACCCCCTTAGGAGTTATTGTTCTTTATAGTAAATTTTTAACAATTTTCATAAAATTTGTAAATTTTTACTAACATTTTCCACTGAAACTAATGGGCCAAGTTCATTATAGATAGAGATAATTTTAAGCAGCAAGAATGTTCAGTAAAGTAAGATGAACAAACACATCACCATCACCAAAACACAATTTTGTCATGAATCCATCTGCTTCCTTTAATATTCACATGGACCAAGGTGAGCGACACAGGCTCTTTAGAGCCTCTAGTTCATAAATCTTAGTAATCTTTTAGAAAAATCTTCTCCTCTGAAACTACTGGACCAAATTTAACCAAACTTGGCCATAATCATCATTGGGGTATCTAGTTTAAAAAATGTGTCCGGTGACCCGGCCAACCAACCAAGATGGCCGCCATGGCTAAAAATAGAACATAGGGGTAAAATGCAGTTTTTGGCTTATAACTCAAAAAACAAAGCATTAAGAGCAAATCTGACGTGGGTAAAATTGTTCATCAGGTCAAGATCTACCTGCCCTGAAATTTTCAGATGAATCGGACATTCCGTTGTTGGGTTGCTGCCCCTGAAATGGTAATTTTAAGGAAATTTTGCTGTTTTTGGTTATTATCTTGAATATTATTATAGATAGAGATAAACTGTAAACAGCAATAATGTTCAGCAAAGTAATATCTACAAATAAGTCAACATGACCAAAATGGTCAGTTGACCATTTTAGGAGTTATTGCCCTTTATAATCAATTTTTAACCATTTTTAGCTCACCTGGCCCAAAGGGCCAAGTGAGCTTTTCTCATCACTTGGCGTCCGGCGTCCGTCGTCGTCGTCCGTCGTCGTCCTGCGTCCGGCGTTAACTTTTACAAAAATCTTCTCCTCTGAAACTACTAGGCCAAATTTAACCAAACTTGGCCACAATCATCATTGGGGTATCTAGTTTAAAAATTGTGTCCGGTGACCCCGCCAACTAACCAAGATGGCCGCCATGGCTATAAATAGAACATAGGGGTAAAATGCAGTTTTTGGCTTATAACTCAAAAAACAAAGCATTTAGGGCAAATCTGACATGGGGTAATATTGTTAATCAGGTTAAGATCTATCTGCCCTGAAATTTTCAGATGAATCTGACATTCCGTTGTTAGGTTGCTGCCCCTGAATTGGTAATTTTAAGGAAATTTTGTTGTTTTTGGTTATTATCTTGAATAATATTTCAGATAGAGATAAACTGTAAAAAGCAATAATGTTCAGCAAAGTAAGATCTACAAATAAGTCAACATGACCAAAATGATCAGTTGACCACTGTAGGAGTTATTGCCCTTTATAGTCAATTTTTAACCATTTTTCGTAAATCTTAGTTATCTTTTAGAAAAATCTTCTCCTCTGAAACTGCTGGGCCAAATTATTTGAAACTTGGCCACAATCATCATTGGGGTATCTAGTTTAAAAATTGTGTCCGGTGACCCCGCCAACTAACCAAGATGACCGCCATGGCTATAAATAGAACATAAGGGTAAAATGCAGTTTTTGGCTTATAACTCAAAAACCAAATAATTTAGAGCAAATCTGACATGAAGTAAAATTGTTAATCAGGTCAAGATCTATCTGCCCTGAAATTTTCAGATGAACCTGTTTTTGGGTTGCGGCCCCTGAATTGGTAATTTTAAGGAAATTTTGCTGTTTTTGGTTATTATATTGAATATTATTATAGATATAGGTAAACTGTAAACAGCAATAATGTTCAGCAAAGTAAGATCTACAAATAAGTCAACATGAACGAAATGGTCAATTGACCCCTGTAGGAGTTATTGACCTTTGTAGTCAATTTTCAATCTGCTTCCTTTGTTTAATATTCACATAGACCAAGGTGAGCGACACAGGCTCTTTAGAGCCTCTAGTTCTTAAATCTTAGTAATCTTTTAGAAAAATCTTCTCCTCTGAAACTACTGTGCCAAATTTAATTAAACTTAGCCATAATCGTCATTGGGGTATCTTGTTAAAAAAATGTGTCCGGTAACTTGGCAAACAAACCAAGATGGCCGCCATGGCTAAAAATAGAACATGGGGGTAAAATGCAGTTTTTGGCTTATAACTCAAAAACCAAAGCATTAAGAGCAAATCTGACAGGAAGTAAAATTGTTGATCAGGTCACGATCTATCTACCCTGGAATTTTCAGATGAATCGGATAATTGGTTGTTAGGTTGCTGCCCCTGAATTGGTAATTTTGAGGAAGTTTTGCTGTTGTTTTGTTATTATCTTGAATATTATTATAGATAGAGATAAACTGTAAACAGCAATAATGTACAGCAAAGTAAGAACTAAAAATAAGTCAGTATGACCAAAATAGTCAATTGACCCCCTAAGGAGTTATTGCCCTTCATAGTCAATTTTTAACAATTTTCTTGAAATTTGAAGATTTTCAATAACATTTTCCACAGAAAGTACTGTTATAGATAGAGATAATTGTAAGCAGCAAGAATGTTTAGTAAAGTAAGATCTACAAACACATCACCATCACCAAAACACAATTTTGTCATGAATCCATCTGTGTCCATTGTTTAATATTCACATAGACCAAGGTGAGCGACACAGGCTCTTTAGAGCCTCTAGTTTTATTTAATTCACCTGTGCACTTTATTGTGGGACCACGTGTTATCCTGAATGAAAAGTTTTATTGAGTAATGCAATTGCTTAAGGAATAACATGTGATGTGCAGTTAGCCATTCAGAATAAAGTATTATAATGAAACATACATCTTATGTAATTATATTAACTTGGAAAATTGCTATTTTTATTGTTTTCACACTCTTTCTTTAAGTTTTCCAATGTAAATTTTTTAAGAATAAGAATAAGAATTTTATTAGTTTAAATCCAAACAATAGGATTGTTACTAAATGAACAAACCAATACAAAACAAAAAGAAAACAGACAGACAGACAGACAGACAGACAGGCAGACAGGCATATTAATAACAAAATGATAGACATTAAACACTACAAAAATGTAGCAGTGAAAAAACTAAAGATTATTGATATCAATTATAATACTATTTTTGACAGCATGCCTTCTCTTTAAAATTATCATTTCAAATATTATGATAGTTGATTATATATAACATTATAATTGTGTCTCTTACTATACATTTCACTTATATTGTTAACAGTGATAAGTAAAATATCACATTCTTCACAGGAAAATATAAAATCAAATTTGTTTTATTTACTCATTGAATTAAAACTGGGGACAATACTAGAAATGTCATTTAACATTTTGATCCTAGTTTTATTAATTTCTGAACATGTTATGATAAAATGGAATTCATCTTCCACCTCTTTATGGCATAAAGGACATATTCTATTTTCCAAAACTGTTTTGTTGTATCTAGACTACCGCGTTGTAAATTATGAAACTTATACCCCATTCTAAGAAGGAAAAAATGGAGACAGAGTTCGAATTTGTCCTAGAGTTGTTCTTCTATAACTTGGAACATTGCAAATCTTTTCGTTTCTGCACTCTTAAATTTAGTTTTCCTAATATTGAAATACATACAATGCTAAGATCCAAAAGTTACAGACATAGTTTGAATTAGAGCTGCAAGTCTTTTACTGTTCTAGAGTTATGATATTTTTTAAGCATGAAGTTTGCCAAGCTTGAGCGGTGGCATCATGTCCTTGGACACATTCTTCTATTTATTTAGATAATATTTTCAGGTTAAATTATAATTTATTCTTCTGAATATAATTATTTATTTGAATCAACTTCTTATTTTTAAGAATATTATGAGTGTGACTACCGGTTACTGTTACTGTGTATATCAGCTGCAAAGATATTCAAAGATGAACCAATAGTCTCTCTAACCTGAGTCAGCCATGGCAGTACATTTTATTCAAGTTATTTACAATAAATATGCTTGTTTATCCAGGGCTAGATGTTATAGGAGAGGAGAGGTGAAATATGCTTGTATACTCCCAAGGTAATTGATAGTTAAGATTCTGTCTGTTGGTATTTTCAATCTGCATGTGTGTTATTACATTTATTGCTATTTTGTGCATTTTTCCTTTGATCTTTTTTTGTGATAATTTTTCATATCATGCTACTTGCTTGAGATGGAAAATTATCGCTAGAAACTAAGAGGCACCTGGCGTTGCTAACGAAATTGACAGGAAATTGAAAACGTCGTCATAGGTACAATAGAGATAAACAGATTGTCATTGGTCATCTCAACTCAATTGCCTTTCTCGCTTTCGCCGTCCCGGCTCAAGCTAGAAAATCAATCTCGTCAGGGGTACTACTTATTCAAGTAATTTTTATTTACTTAAAGAAGTAAAAAAAAAATATACACATATAAGTAAATTTGTAGGATACTTATACAAGTGAATTTTATTTACTTGTATAGGTAAAAAAAAAATTGGCTTAGTTATGTCCCTTAGATATTCAGAATTTTTTACTTGTATAAGTAAAAAAGTCATCCTTTTTTCTTTTCTTGAATTCTTAAGATTTCTTTGCTCTAATAAAATTTTAAATTGTGTACCCTTTACTAATCATTTAAGTGTAATTTCGTGGACAATGAAAATCCCATTTGTCTGTTATCATCTTAACACTGCTCATTTACAAGCCCCAAAGGAGCAATTTTTGAAGGCCTTGCCCAAATATACAAGATCTTTGCTCAATCAGTTTCTTTGTTGAATTAATGAGATGAAACATTGAAATTTAATAAACATAATTGAGCAAACCTGGGAAAAATCATTAAAGGCATGATTTTACATCTCAAAACATGAGGATTTTTGTGGGATTGTAAGAAAAATTTGCTTATACAAGTAAATTTTTCAGAAAATTAAAGGGAGATTATTCAAACATCATTTATTTACTTATATGTGTATATTTTTTTTTACTTCTTCAAGTAAATAAAATTAAATTGTACAAGTAGTACCCCTGACTGACGATAATCTATGAATATATCGTTTTAAAGACTATTTTGATATAGATATTAACAATATTGTCTAGATAATATCTTATTGTTTGTACTCCCAATTAAATATAATATCTCCATCAACTCCTTGTTTGTCTTCTTCTGACTAGTTCTCGGACATCCTTCCATACACCAGTCGACCTCTTAAAAGTTGATTCTGAGGTTCAACTCTTTATCCTGCAGGAGAGATGTACAGCGCCATTATTAAGGTTTTATGATTGTCTAGAGCTCTTCCATACACACCCTTAGTTAGTCCATGGTGGGTCCTTTTGAAGGTATTAATATATTTTACAGAGTTGTGCTTTTCTGTTAAAAATCATCTTTTAAATTGGCATGTAGCAACCTTAACATATTTTTTTTACATAACTGGTTTCTTTATAGCTTAAAAGTTAAAACAGATATTTTATATATTAAGAGTTATCTCCCATACACTGTTATATTTAATATGAAATATTCATGTTTTGTTTAAATTTCAGGTGGATATATGGTGTATCATACCTTGTACTTGAGATGACCAATTTGAGTTACTTTAACCTGGGATTACAAGCACCCAAGATGGACATAGTCTAGCCATGAAAAATAAGGACTTGAGTAGTTATGGTAGTGGTAGACTGTAAATTTAATAATATCTAATCATGACCATGTTGCAATATTGAGAAATAGATATTAGAAGATTTGGTATGAGTGCCAATGAGGCAACTCTCCATCCAAGTCACAATTTATAAAAGTAAACAATTATAGGTCAAAGTTTAGGGTATATGAATTTACTTATAGAGTAATGTGGGATAAATGTTAAAGACAACAGAAAGACATTATTGTAGGTTTTACAGTAAAGTTATTTTCATCGGTGTCATTGGGACTCGTAGTGTCTGGATGAAAATGATCTCGTAGACAATTATAAAACATCTCTTTATTTTTATATTCAGTTCAGAATTATCAAGTTTAAGAAGACAATGCAGATAAAAAAAATTTGACTGAAATGAATTTTAGACTTATCTATATATAATGATTAATGATTGTATTTTAACAAAATTAAACTTCAGTTTGGTATAAAACGTAACAACTTGTATATTTTCACGTTGATATTGAGAGGAGAGTGATAGATTATAAAATTATTGGAAGACAAATGAACTTAAATTGACTTACACCTGTGATTTTTTAATTTTATTAGATCTTTTTATGGAAGATATATTATAATGAGAAAGATGTACCTAGGTTGAATCATGATACTCAGGCAGACAGAATTGCTGACTTCTTAAAAGCCAATCTCCTGTGAGAGAATGACATGATAAACAAAGATAAACAGAAACAGATATAATGGTTCCTGCTAAAAAAGGTAGGTTTAAGAAATTGTCAGATATTAACTCTAAATACTTGCTCAGTTTTTATTTGTAGTCTCCTAAACTGAGATTGCTGTGATGTGTGTTTCCTGACAGTCTATTTGTTTTATTTGCTGGAGTCTTGGGACGTTATACCACATTGCATATAGAAAAACACTCAAATCCCAACCCATCGAGCAAGTTTCTGTTTCAAAATCAAAATATATCCATTCCAAGTAGTTAAATCATGCCTCATTCAGTTTCCTCCACAAAAATGTAACTTACATTTAGTTTAAACAAAGTTTTATTCATTAGGACTCCTAGTGTCTGGATGAAAATGATCTCTCCGACAATTATAAAACATCTCTTTATTTTTGTATTCAGTTCAGAATTATCTAGTTTAAGAAGACAATGCGGATAAAAAAAAGTTGACTTAAATGAATTTTGGACTTATCTATAAATAAATCAAAAACATAATATACAACTCTGATGCATGAATTAAATATAATTCAGAAACAAGCAAACATTGCTTTTATTAATCTTTCTGACAGCATAAGCATAATAGATTTATTTAAAAGTTGGTTATACATACAACAATACAACATAAGCTTTGTAAAGCATTTATCTAACATAAATTACATGACTTATGGTTGATGTAGAAGTACTGTTGAAGATTAAGTTTTAACTAGAGTTATTTCCCTTTTGAAGCCATTCTTATTCAGTTTCTTCTGGTGTTTATGAATTTTACTTGTCCTTGGATATTATAATTTCTTTCAAAACTGAGATAATTAAATGAACTGATTTTCAGTTTTTACTTATGTTGTGACAGTATTTTAAATAGAAGTTAATTTGTTGAGTAGTAGAATACATATCTTGACTCTTTTCTGTTTGCCATAGATTAAGAAATTTAATTAAGACCTTCAGTTTCATGAACAATTAACATTTTGAGAGAAAAAAATACTTTGAAATTGAGCAAGTGCATTTTTATGTGCCGTATATGTAGATACCTTGACACAAAATAGATCACGGTCCTGTTGTAAATTACTAGAAAAACTTTGACAATACGAATTTATATTGACGTTTTATTTCATCAATAAATAATACTGTGTGATATTTACTTAGAACATGAGATGTTATAGTCAAAATGATTGTTTGTTTACAAGGCAAACATACAGTTAAATATATTGGTGATTTGAATGGTGTTAGCTGTTGACAAGGGAGCTTCATGATGACTTCAAGTAGCCACTTTAAAAGCTTTGTAGTGATAAAATATAGATATAAGAAGTTACTTTGATAACAGATAGATTTGACGATCTTGAGAAGTAATAAAATTTTTGTAAGAATTCACGCTGGGGTTTAAGGACATTACACTGTAATAACGTACAAAGTTCAATAGATTATTTTGAAAAAAAGATATCAGTACAATTTACTACAAATATTTTATTAATAATTTTCCACCTATATTAGGAATTTCATACCTTTTCTGAATTGTTTTGGTAACACTAATATGTATAAAGACATCATTTATAATTACTTATATATTATTACCAGTATAAGCTAAGTGCTTCTGTCCTAATACAATTACTCTGTTAACAAAGGTATAAAAAATCCTATGTTAATAAATTGGAAATCTATTTGGTAGATAATTGTCTCATAGGCATCACACTGTGGATCAACCAATTTTTGATATTTCATTATTGTTTATAATTACTTATATATTATTGCTAGTATTGCTCAGTGCTTCAACCTTAATACAATTATTCTGCTTGGCAATCAGGAAGATCTCTGTGACATTTAAACACCAGTCTTTATTATGCTTTTTTCTACAAAATATCTTATTCCCAATATCCCCAATATGCTAAAAAAAACATAATCAGGCCAAACAGATGATCAACATTTGGAAGTTTTTTATTTCCTAAAATACTGAATACTGTAAATAGTACTTTTCAATTCAAAATATTAAGTGACATTCTAATTTTGTAATTTCAAAACTTTTTAATTGTACATGCATTTTGTCAATCTCCTAAAAGAGGAAATAATGGGGAGAGATCTGTTTGCGCCAAAAATGCATCACATTTGCGCCACAACTTTTTTTCACCAAAGCTACGTTTGCGCCACCTGTTTTAAAATTACATGGCATCATTTGCGCCAAAAAATAAAACATACGATTGCGCCAATTAGAAGATAAACGACTTCCCTCCCCTTTTATTCGGACTTAAACCAGCAGTTTACACGGCAAATGTTTCCTTTTCTGAAACATACTTTCTTCTTACTGCTGCTGCATGGGTACTTCCCAATTTAATGTATATAGTAGCTTGTAACAACTTAACTTTATTGTCCAAAAAGACAAACATTAAAGGATGAAATGCATAAAACAGTTCATAATAATTCCTGTGGAATGCTTCCGTTTCATTACTGATAGATATATAAAATTTCAGCCCATACGAATGGTGGGAACACATCACTGTGTCATCAACATATATGTGTCTAAAACCTATTCAGCAAAAGATTCAATTTTCTTCTCTTTTGGCATATCTTGTATTAAATATTCAGCAAAGCAATACGTTTTCTTCTATCTCTGTACATGGACTGTCTAATGCATTTCAAGTCATTTCTCTCCAGATGCTCATCTTCATGGTGAAATATATCCGAACGTTTGATTAAAAAATTGGAATAATATTTGGTAGATAATTGTGTCCTTGGTATCACACTGGTGGATCAACCAATTTTTGGAACTTCAATTTACCTGTTCTGTATTGTTTACACTGGTGGATCACATCTTATTAAAATCTTTAAATTGATATAAAAATGTAAGCCAGTTCATAGATGCTTATATGCACACAAGTATTTTGGTTTTAAATTTAGCTTTCGAATTTTTATTATTTTCTACATGAAATGATTCTTAACTTGATTTTAATTGCTATATATATGTATTTAATCCATATCATGTACGGTATTATGAATATCAATATATATCATTAATATGAAATCTTCTTTAACAAATCTCCAGTTTAAAAAAGTTCCAAACAAAGAGAAAATAGAATTTAATCAGGCAAGATAATAAGAAGATTTGGTTTTAATTTGGAACATGCATTTTACACTTGATTTGAGGAAGCTGTTGATAAAAATCTTCAGTTGACATTTTAAATATCACTTCGAATTTTAAAAAAAGAAGCTTTTCATTGAAATTTTTTTTTTCTTTTTGCATGCATGCAATTGTTGATCATTATGAGTCTTTTGACAATTCATATAACTTTAAAAAAAAGTATAGTGTCATTTAATTTAAATGTTTTCTTTTTCTTTTTCATGCATGCAGTTGTTGATCACTAAAAGAATTTTTAGATAATTTTTGCACAATTCATAAGATTTGAAAAAAGAAATTAAATGTTTTCTTTTTGCTTGCAAGCAATAGTTGATAATTAACGTTTTATGACAATTTTTTTGTGCAGTTTAATCTGACAGTTATTCTATTCAAAATTTTATAGTATGACATTAGTTTTTGGTAATGTTATAATCTCACTGAATTGGACTTTTTATTTTCGATTTAATTTTCTATTTTTTTGCATCCTTTAGGATGTAGACCTGTTATCTTTTATTGATATTTTCTTTGGCATTAAATTAATCTCTTTAGATGGAACCAAAAAAATAGTTCTGATATCATATAACAATACAGACATATTAAAATTTGATATTAGCAGAAATAATTCTCTTTATGGAGAGCAACAAAACCATTTTAATAGCATCTAATGAGTTTTTGTCATTAATTACAGGTTTGGCTTTCTGTCATTATGCATTTTGAATGAAACATTTAATACTTGAATTGGTAAAATAAGATCATCGTTGTTCAGCTTTGTGATGTGTTAAATGGGGAGAGTTTATTAACATGGGTCTTTTAGTGTAAGTATTAAAATTGATTGTTCAGAACATGTTTGTCATTTAATCAGTTCAGCAAGGTCAAAATTATACATAAACATCGCAATAAACTCAAAGACCAGGATTAAAACTTTTTACGCTTGATACACTGCTTTTTCTCTCCAAAAGACTCACCAGTGCAACTTGAATCAAAAATTAAAAAAAATTAAGAGCATTGAGGACCAAAGTACCCAAAATTAGAAAAAGTTTTGCCAAACACAGCAAAGGCAATCTTGAAAAATATGATGTAATGCTTATTTGGAAACTATCATGAGATGGAATTTCTTTATTGCACAATTTTAATATTCTAGTAGGGACTGGTGCATATTTAGAACAATTCACCATTTAGAACAACAAAATTTATATTAATACTTTTATATCTGAATTTGCAACAATTATTAGTAATAATCCTTATTACGCATTTAACTGTTTAATTGAAATGGTTTTATTATTAAAATTTGTCACCTGAGGGCAGAAATATTGTATGCAAATTGTGTTAATTGGACATTAATTAAGTCATATCTAGCAGCAGTTTTTCTCACTTTTTCCTTTGAAGTAAAAGGATATGGTTAGATCAATATTTAATTACATGTAGTTATTAATTCAAGTATGTGCTAATACACTTCCATACATTAATTCAAACCACAAAAACATATAACAAATTTAATTGTGTCCAACTTCATGCAGTTTTTAATTGATAAATAACTAGTCATAGATTTTCCCATTTACTCTTTATTTCCTAGTGAAATTCTGATAAATAAATGCAGTCTGGAGGTAAGTCAATAAAATTTACTTAAGATATTTTAAAAAATTACCAAAAATGAGATAAAACTAGAAATTTTATAATTTTTGGCAAACTTTTCTTTTTAACTGTTTTTCAGATAAAAGTGACAAGCTTAGAAACTGGATTCACTGTTATGATTTAATGAGATTTAATACAAACAGGTTTTATAAGAGTACATTTTCATGACGTATATTATTATGTACATCTTACATATCAAATTTCACTGTGGATTCTATAGTGCCAATAAATAGACTGAAATTTGCTGTGAAATTTGGGATAAATAATATATAAAAAGGAAAAATAAAATTATTTATACCAGACAAAATCTTTTTATAATGTCCTATAAGGGTGATCATGAAACTTTTTGATTTTAAAGTGTTTTGATCAAAGTTGAAAGTCACAGCAGTAAATAGAAGACTAAATTAAAAAAATAAAATAGTTTATGGGTATCTTTTGAACCATATGTCCAATCTTCACCACCTATGATTGAATATACCCCTTGGAAACACGGGCAGTGGCTGCCCCTTGGCTGAGTGGTCCAAGAAGTTATACTGCTGTATCTCTAGCCTGCCATCTCCTAGGTGGTAAGTTCAGGCACTCTTGCTTCCCCAATCAATTATAACTGACCACAAAGAAATAGCACAATAGTGTTGAAAGTGGCATTAAACACCAAACAATCAAGAAAGGAAAGCACACTCAGTTATGCATTGATTTTTGTGACAAAATTCCAGAACACCATGCTTATGACTATAAAAATGGCTAATAGGGGTTCAAATGTCCTTTTAAGTTTGGTTCATGGTAGTTTTGTTCCTAAACCAACCTGAAAATTAAAACATATAATGCATAATTAATCAATAAAGTGAGTTATTTAAACTGTGTACAAAATAAGGGTTTTGACCCAGATTTCATGGTTTATTAAACATGGTTATATGATAGTGCTAGAAGGTCAGCACTATAGGTTTTTAGCTCACCTGGCCCGAAGGGCCAAGTGAGCTTTTCTCACCACTTGGCGTCCGTCGTCCGCGTCGTCGTCCGGCGTCGTCCGGCGTCGTCGTCGTCGTTAACAATTTACATTTTGAACTTCTTCTAGAGAACCACTGAATGGAATGGAACCAAACATGGCATGAATGTTCTTTATGAGGTGCTGACCAAGTGTTGTTACTTTGTAGCCGATCCATCATCCAAGATGGCTGCCAGCGGGGGACTTAGTTTAACAAAGGACGCTATGGGAAATGCATACAAATGACTTCTTTTAGAGAACCACTGAATGGAATGAAACCAAACATGGCATGAATGTTCCTTATGAGGTGCTGACCAAGTGTTGTTACTTTGTTGCCGATCCATCATCCAAGATGGCCGCCAGCCGGGGACTTAGTTTAACATAGGACCCTATGGGAAATGCATACAAATGACTTCTTTTAGAGAACCACTGAATGGAATAAAACCAAACATAGCATGAATTATCCTTATGGGGTGCTGACCAAGTGTTGTTACTTTGTAGCCGATCCATCATCCAAGATGGCCGCCAGCGGGGGACTTAGTTTAACATAGGACCCTATAGGAAATGCATACAAATGACTTCTTCTAGAGAATCACTAAATGGAATGAAACCAAACATTGCATGAATGTTTCTTATGGAGTGCTGACCAATTGTTGTTACTTTGTAGCCGATCCATTATCCAAGATGGCCGCCAGCAGGGACTTAGTTTAACATAGGACCCTATTGGAAATGCATACAAATGACTTCTTCTAGTGAACCACTGAATGGAATGAAACCAAACATGGCATGAATGTTCCTTATGAGGTGCTGACCAAGTGTTGTTACTTTGTTGCTGATCCATCATCCAAGATGGCCGCCAGCCGGGGACTTAGTTTAACATAGGACCCTATGGGAAATGCATACAAATGACTTCTTTTAGAGAACCACTGAATGGAATAAAACCAAACATAGCATGAATGTTCCTTATGGGGTGCTGACCAAGTGTTGTTACTTTGTAGCCGATCCATCATCCAAGATGGCCGTCAGCGGGGGACTTAGTTTAACATAGGACCCTATGGGAAATGCACACAAATGACTTCTTTTAGAGAACCACTGAATGGAATGAAACCAAACATGGCATGAATGTTCCTTATGAGGTGCTGACCAAGTGTTGTTACTTTGTTGCTGATCCATCATCCAAGATGGCCGCCAGCCGGGGACTTAGTTTAACATAGGACCCTATGGGAAATGCATACAAATGACTTCTTTTAGAGAACCACTGAATGGAATAAAACCAAACATAGCATGAATGTTCCTTATGGGGTGCTGACCAAGTATTGTTACTTTGTAGCCGATCCATCATCCAAGATGGCCGTCAGCGGGGGACTTAGTTTAACATAGGACCCTATGGGAAATGCACACAAATGACTTCTTTTAGAGAACCACTGAATGGAATGAAACCAAACATGGCATGAATGTTCCTTATGAGGTGCTGACCAAGTGTTGTTACTTTGTTGCTGATCCATCATCCAAGATGGCCGCCAGCCGGGGACTTAGTTTAACATAGGACCCTATGGGAAATGCATACAAATGACTTCTTCTAGTGAACCACTGAATGGAATGAAACCAAACATGGCATGAATGTTCCTTATGTGGTGCTGACCAAGTGTTGTTACTTTGTAGCCGATCCATCATCAAAGATGGCCCCCAGCAGGGGACTTAGTTTAACATAGGCCCCTATGGGAAATGCATACAAATGACTTCTTTTAGAGAACCACTGAATGGAATAAAACCAAACATAGCATGAATGTTCCTTATGGGGTGCTGACCAAGTGTTGTTACTTTGTAGCCGATCCATCATCTAAGATGGCCGTCAGCGGGGGACTTAGTTTAACATAGGACCCTATGGGAAATGCACACAAATGACTTCTTTTAGAGAACCACTGAATGGAATGAAACCAAACATGGCATGAATGTTCCTTATGAGGTGCTGACCAAGTGTTGTTACTTTGTTGCTGATCCATCATCCAAGATGGCCGCCAGCCGGGGACTTAGTTTAACATAGGACCCTATGGGAAATGCATACAAATGACTTCTTTTAGAGAACCACTGAATGGAATAAAACCAAACATAGCATGAATGTTCCTTATGGGGTGCTGACCAAGTGTTGTTACTTTGTAGCCGATCCATCATCCAAGATGGTCGCCAGCGGGGGACTTAGTTTAACATAGGACCCTATGGGAAATGCATACAAATTACTTCTTCTAGAGAACCACTAAATGGAATTAAACCAAACATAGCATGAATGTTCCTTATGGAGTGCTGACCAAGTGTTGTTACTTTGTAGCTGATCCATTATCCAAGATGGCCACCAGCGGGGGACTTAGTTTAACATAGGACCCTATTGGAAATGCATACAAATCACTTCTTCTAGTGAACCACTGAATGGAATGAAACCAAACATGGCATGAATGTTCCTTATGTGGTGCTGACTAAGTGTTGTTACTTTGTAGCCGATCCATCATCCAAGATGGCCACCAGCGTGGGACTTAGTTTAACATAGGACCCTATGGGAAATGCATACAAATGACTTCTTTTAGAGAACCACTGAATGGAATGAAATCAAACATGGCATGAATGTTCCTAATGTGGTGCTGACCAAGTGTTGTTACTTTGTAGCCGATCCTTTATCCAAGATTGCCGCCAGCGGGGGACTTAGTTTAACATAGGACCCTATGGGAAATGCATACAAATGGTTTTTTCAGAGAACCACTGAATGGAATAAAACCAAACATTGCATGAATGTTCCTTATGAGGTGCTGACCAAGTGTTGTTACTTTGTAGCCGATTCATCATCCAAGATTGCCGCCAGCAGGGGACTTAGTTTAACATAGGAACCTATGGGAAATGCATACAAATAACTTCTTTTAGAGAACCACTGAATGGAATAAAACCAAACATGGCATGAATGTTCCTTATGAGGTGCTGACCAAGTGTTGTTACTTTGTAGCCGATCCGTCATCCAAGATGGCCGCCAGTGGGGGACTTTTGAATGAAATTAAACATGTTCCTTTCCTTATAAATGAGGTTGTGTTGTCACTTTTAGCCAAATTTTATATTTTTTTATATGATTTCAAAAACCCAAGTAGAATCAGGTGAGCGATACAGGCTCTTGAGAGCCTCTAGTTTTCTAAATCGATTTATGAATTTCAAAACAGTGGTATACTGCTGTTGCCTTTACTTAGTATAATTATTTTTGTTTTATGTTTTCTTTGTGCTGGTTGCTGTCTCTGCCCATACCCCCTTTTAGTCTTGCACACAAACATGTTAGAATAATAAATGTAGAGCATTCTTCATTAATCAACTGTGGGAAAAATGGGACTTTATTTTTCTTGACTATTAAGTAAAGTATGATTTTGCTGAAATATTATCATGGTATGGAATAAATGATATTATTAATTCCAAGTAAAAGAAATAGTTTAAAACCAATAAAATGAAGCATTATGTTTTCTGGCAGGTGCAGATGTAGGGTTTTGAAAAAAGGTCTAGGAGGCCTGGACAAGCAAGGTTTGGAGTGATACTTGTATAAAGTCTATCATATATGTAGGTGCATTAAAGGGGATCCATGTGCCCCATAAATTTGGCTCTGTCTTGTCTGTGTTTGTTTCCATCCCATATCACAGTAATGTTTTAAATCAAGATAGTTTACTGTAAATTTATCATATTTATAATCGCATCAACTTGAAACCTGGTACATATGTTCATTATGATGTGAACTTTATAAATTATATGCAATGACCTATAATGGTCCTGATTTCAACTTTCTTCAAACATAGAATTGTGAAATCAGTACATTCTATTAAGGTTCAAGTTTTTTAGTTAAGGTAGTTTAGTGTAAACATATTTTATTAATGAACTTGTCATATACAAATACGTGTACTAATGTATAAGCAAATAAAAAGAATGCAAGTAATTCAAATTAAGGATTAACAGTGCTCTTATATAAATCCGTTCCCATGAAGTTGTGGTCACATCAACTTGAAACTGTTTGCAGAACATGGAATGTCATCATGTGAAAGCAGTACATGCTAATGTTAGAATTTATCTTAAAAGTACATTTGTAGTTCTACTTCTTATCGTTGCTTGTGGAGAGTTGTCTCATAGGCAATCATACCACATTCTCTTAAGTTTTTTATTTATCATTTGCTGAAAATCTTTACTTTCCATTTCTTCTATAGACTAAAAAATCTTGGTAGTTCATGTAAGCGGAAGAAACATATTCTGATTCTATCATTCTTCTTCTCAGGACATTTTATAGCTGAATATGTGATATAGGTTTTACTCATTGTTGAAGGCTGTACATTGACCTATAGTTATTAATTTCTTTGTTATTTTGACTCTTGTGAAGAGTTGTCTCATTGGCAATCATCCCACATGTTCTTAAGTTTATATTATTGAATGCTATACTTTGGGACTCTGCCTTCTTTTAAACTGAGTTTTACTGTGCATATTGCTATGGGTTTCTTTATTCTACATTGACTTGAGGTATTGGGGGAGGGTTGATATCTCACAAACATGTTTAACCCCGCTACATATTTGCGCCTGTCCCTGTCAACGTAAATTTGTTCCGCCTAACAGAAGTTCCAATGGAAACTTTGTTATAAACATTGTCATAATATCTATTCCTGTTGGAACAAATATTCTATTCCATTTATTCCGTTAGGAACATATACTGTAATATTTATTCCTGTGGAAATGATATTCCAGAATATTTTTTCCTTTTGGAATTTATATTATGAAGGAATTTCTATTCCATGACACTCTTTGGTCGGGTTGTTGTCTCTTTGACATATTCCCAAATTCCATTCTCAGTTTTATCTGAAATAGCCTGTACATGTATAAGTGATAGAGAATCTTGATTTAAAAAGTCATTTGAGTTCATGTGAACTAGTAAGTTAAACAATACAAATCATTCACCTACTTACAAGTTACAATACTGTCAGATTTTATACTGTGGTTTCTACGTTTAGGTGAAGAGTTAACAATAAAAAGTCTATCATTATTTTTCTTAATTGTTGTACTTGCAATACAAAACCTGAAATTCATCAAGAATGGCGGAGGTTTATAGGGGTTCAGTTCTTCATGATTTATGACTGTTTGTAGTTACTTAGCTCTTTTGTTTAGTTAATCTCCCATGATTTTAAAATTGGCAGAAAATCATTTTCTGCTGTACTTGGTTGCCAGGTTTGTGAGAATGATAAGAAATCTGTTTCTCAAGGAATATTGAAGGTTGAAGAGCATATGTGACCAAAAGTTTATGAAATTTGTTTTTCTGCTGATGCACATATATTATTTCATTTTACTCAAAAAGAAAATATATACTTGGTAACCTCTTTTCTTCTAACTGTCTCTCTTGAGAAAAAGTTGGCAAAAATCACATAGTACTGATCTGACAGTTACTGAAAGCTAGTTTAAAACCTTTTTTGAACTAATAAATAAATCATGTTTTCCCAGCTTAACATATCAATCAGTACACATCCTACAGGTTTAATGGAAAGACATCCTAAACAGTCTAACATCATAAGCTTATCAATCCTAAAGTAGGTATCTACAGGATGTAGGACCACAAATGATTATAACTGTAAAGAAATAAATATTTTATTTCTGTTTGAAATTATGAAAAAATATCTAGGTAGTACTTGAGCTATAATTGAAAAGGCTAAATGGGAAAGAATTTGTTGGGGTCTTAAATAAGTCATGTACTTTCATGATTTTAGAATAAATATTATTGGAACTGTTTATTGATCAGTCTCTTTTGAACAAATGATTGAATTGTTTCTAAGGTAGACTTTTATGAGGGGGGGCAAGGGGGGTCCCAATAACAGCAAAACAGCAAATTGATTTGGGTCATAACAGATAACAAGGAATTAAAATGGACAAAAACAGATAACAGTAAATGAAATATTAAAATAATTCGGTCTTTGACAAATCAGTATTTCTTATTACGGATATAATCCTTTGTAATGCATTCCATTTTTTGATGACTATGTTTTTAGTATTAATTTATGTATCTAGAATGTGTTTAAATTACTACTCAATATATTATAATATTTTTATATGCTTGTTTACGGAACGTATTATGGTATACTGTTGTCCGTCTGTTGTCAACATGTCGGACATTAACTCAAAAACTCTTTAACCATTTGCATTAAACTTTGGGAAATTGGTTATATCTATTGACGTGAGCTCCCTTTTTTTTCTTTTTTTTTTTTTTATAAATTTTAGATTTTAAGTTTCTGGGTAATGGGTTTTTATTCAATAAAATTGGTGGGTTTTTTTTTCAGTTTTCTGATAATATCTCAAAAATGCTTTCACAAAGCAAGGAATTTTGGTGAATTGTTTATATCTATTAACATGAGGTAACTTTCAATTTTTATAAATTTTAGATTTTACGTTTCCGAGTTAACGGGTTTTATTAATTAAAAAGGGGTGATTTTCCAGTTTTCAGACATTAACACAAAAATCATACGGTTTTCAGCAGTTCTCATGAAACGTTGGTGTATTGTTTATATATATTGACTGAAGCTCCCTTTGTTAATAATCAAAAAAGTGACCTAAAAGAGTTGAATATTCTGACTTTTTCTAAATGACCATTTAATGAGGTGTGTGAATTTTTCTTAATAAAACTTTGAGGCAAAGTGGTATATAGGGTAGAAAAATCAAAAGCACCAATTATAAGCATGCAATTTATCAAGTACTTCGAACGAATTTTGACACTCTAAAAGCAATTTATTCCACTATTTTCAAAGGCCTTATTTGAACAATTTTTTTATCAGCTGAGGTTTTTGATTGTACCAAGTGTACTAGTAAGTAGAATATATAGTTTAGTAGGGAAACAATGGGTTGAAACGAAATAAATCTTTGTTTGTAATGAGTTATGTGCAGCTTCGGACCCAAGTACATGGTTGGAACTTTCATTGTACAATGCATTTGGTTCTGCTTTGAAAAGAATCACAGAGCTGAGTCTATGTACCATATTATATAAAAGGTTAAGTGGTTGTTAGGACCTAGTCCTTAATTGAGATCCTTGTCAGATATTCCTGGTCATATGTTTTCCCTTTTGTCATATTAAGAATTGTTTTAATTTAATATGTTCGTACGGAAAACAAGGAACATTATTCTCATACAAAAAATTAAGATAATTCTAAATACACATTCATAAAAAAAATGGGATTTATTACAAAGGATAATCATAAGATATACTTGAATTGTCCTGGACCTCACTTCTGTGATGGGTATATGTTAATGGAATCCTTCTCTGAATACGGGACAAACATATTAGTAGTGGTAGACCCCAATGGCCAATGATCTTCAATTTATACCGAATATTGACTGTCAAAAAAAATGCTAACATTCCAATTTTCAATAACAGTTAACAGCAAATACATTATCACAATAACAGATAACAAAAAAACTAAAAGCCCAATAACAGCTAACAAAGAATAAGACAATAACAGCTAACAGCAAATACATTTTCAAAATAACAGATAACAAAGAATTAAATTGCCCCATAACAGCATAACAGTTAAACCCCTTGCCCCCCCTCTTTTATATTTGAATTTGACCTCAGCTACCAACGAACTCATAGCCAAAGTTACATACAATAATAAAATCTTCCAGAAAGTAACAGAATGTCTCAGGCCATAAAAAAGAATAGATTTGTTTGCCCTAACCCTACCTACCGAGTAACAGAATGTCTCAGACCATAAAAAAGAATAGGTTTGTTTGCCCTAACCCTACCTACCGAGTAACAGAATGTCTGACCATAAAAAAGAATAGGTGTGTTTCCCCTAACCCTACCTACAGAGTAACAGAATGTCTCAGACCATAAAAAAGAATAGGTGTGTTTGCCCTAACCCTACCTACTGAGTAACAGAATTTCTCAGACCATAAAAAAGAATAGGTTTGTTTGCCCTAACCCTACCTACCGAGTAACAGAATGTCTCAGACCATAAAAAAGAATAGGCTTGTTTGTCCTAACCCTACCTACCGAGTAACAGAATGTCTCAGACCATAGAAAAGAATAGGCTTGTTTGCCCTAACCCTACCTACCGAGTAACAGAATGTCTCAGACCATAAAAAAGAATAGGCTTGTTTGCCCTAACCCTACCTACCGAGTAACAGAATGTCTCAGACCATAAAAAAGAATAGGTTTGTTGCCCTAACCCTACCTACCGAGTAACAGAATGTCTCAGACCATAAAAAAGAATAGGTTTGTTTGCCCTAACCCTACCTACCGAGTAACAGAATGTCTCAGACCATAAAAAAGAATAGGTTTGTTTGCCCTAACCCTACCTACCGAGTAACAGAATGTCTCAGACCATAAAAAAGAATAGGTTTGTTTGCCCTAACCCTACCTACCGAGTAACAGAATGTCTCAGACCATAAAAAAGAATAGGTTTGTTTGCCCTAACCCTACCTACCGAGTAACAGAATGTCTCAGACCATAAAAAAGAATAGGTTTGTTTGTCCTAACCCTACCTACCGAGTAACAGAATGTCTCAGACCATAAAAAAGGATAGGTGTGTTTGCCCTAACCCTACCTACTGAGTAACAGAATGTCTCAGACTATAAAAAAGAATAGATTTGTTTCCCCTAACCCTACCTACCGAGTAACAGAATGTCTCAGACCATAAAAAAGAATAAATTTGTTTGCCCTAACCCTACCTACCGAGTAACAGAATGTCTCAGACCATAAAAAAGGATAGGTGTGTTTGCCCTAACCCTACCTACCGAGTAACAGAATGTCTCAGACCATAAAAAAGAATAGGTTTGTTTGCCCTAACCCTACCTACCGAGTAACAGAATGTCTCAGACCATAAAAAAGAATAGGCTTGTTTGTCCTAACCCTACCTACTGAGTAACAGAATGTCTCAGACCATAAAAAAGGATAGGTTTGTTTGCCCTAACCCTACCTACCGAGTAACAGAATGTCTCAGACCATAAAAAAGAATAGGTTTGTTTGCCCTAACCCTACCTACCGAGTAACAGAATGTCTCAGACCATAAAAAAGAATAGGTTTGTTTGTCCTAACCCTACCTACCGAGTAACAGAATGTCTCAGACCATAAAAAAGGATAGGTGTGTTTGCCCTAACCCTACCTACCGAGTAACAGAATGTCTCAGACTATAAAAAAGAATAGATTTGTTTCCCCTAACCCTACCTACCGAGTAACAGAATGTCTCAGACTATAAAAAAGGATAGGTGTGTTTGCCCTAACCCTACCTACCGAGTAACAGAATGTCTCAGACTATAAAAAAGAATAGATTTGTTTCCCCTAACCCTACCTACCGAGTAACAGAATGTCTCAGGCCATAAAAAAGAATAGATTTGTTTGCCCTAACCCTACCTACCGAGTAACAGAATGTCTTAGACCATAAAAAAGAATAGGTTTGTTTGCCCTAACCCTACCTACCGAGTAACAGAATGTCTCAGACCATAAAAAAGAATAGGTTTGTTTGCCCTAACCCTACCTACCGAGTAACAGAATGTCTTAAACCATAAAAAAGAATAGGTTTGTTTGCCCTAACCCTACCTACCGAGTAACAGAATGTCTCAGACTATAAAAAAGAATAGATTTGTTTCCCCTAACCCTACCTACCGAGTAACAGAATGTCTCAGGCCATAAAAAAGAATAGATTTGTTTGCCCTAACCCTACCTACCGAGTAACAGAATGTCTTAGACCATAAAAAAGAATAGGTGTGTTTGCCCTAACCCTACCTACCGAGTAACAGAATGTCTTAGACTATAAAAAAGGATAGGTGTGTTTGCCCTAACCCTACCTACCGAGTAACAGAATGTCTCAGACTATAAAAAAGAATAGATTTGTTTCCCCTAACCCTACCTACCGAGTAACAGAATGTCTCAGGCCATAAAAAAGAATAGATTTGTTTGCCCTAACCCTACCTACCGAGTAACAGAATGTCTTAGACCATAAAAAAGAATAGGTTTGTTTGCCCTAACCCTACCTACCGAGTAACAGAATGTCTCAGACCATAAAAAAGAATAGGTTTGTTTGCCCTAACCCTACCTACCGAGTAACAGAATGTCTTAGACCATAAAAAAGAATAGGTTTGTTTGCCCTAACCCTACCTACCGAGTAACAGAATGTCTCAGACCATAAAAAAGAATAGGTTTGTTTGCCCTAACCCTACCTACCGAGTAACAGAATGTCTCAGACCATAAAAAAGAATAGGTGTGTTTGTCCGAACCCTACCTACCGAGTAACAGAATGTCTCAGACCATAAAAAAGAATAGATTTGTTTCCCCTAACCCTACCTACCGAGTAACAGAATGTCTCAGGCCATAAAAAAGAATAGATTTGTTTGCCCTAACCCTACCTACCGAGTAACAGAATGTCTTAGACCATAAAAAAGAATAGGTTTGTTTGCCCTAACCCTACCTACCGAGTAACAGAATGTCTCAGACCATAAAAAAGAATAGGTTTGTTTGCCCTAACCCTACCTACCGAGTAACAGAATGTCTCAGACCATAAAAAAGAATAGGCTTGTTTGCCCTAACCCTACCTACCGAGTAACAGAATGTCTGAGACCATAAAAAAGAATAGGCTTGTTTGCCCTAACCCTACCTACCGAGTAACAGAATGTCTGAGACCATAAAAAAGAATAGGCTTGTTTGCCCTAACCCTACCTACCGAGTAACAGAATGTCTCAGACCATAAAAAAGAATAGGCTTGTTTGCCCTAACCCTACCTACCGAGTAACAGAATGTCTCAGACCATAAAAAAGAATAGGCTTGTTTGCCCTAACCCTACCTATCGAGTAACAGAATGTCTTAGACCATAAAAAAGAATAGGTTTGTTTGCCCTAACCCTACCTACCGAGTAACAGAATGTCTCAGACCATAAAAAAGAATAGGCTTGTTTGCCCTAACCCTACCTACCGAGTAACAGAATGTCTCAGACCATAAAAAAGAATAGGTTTGTTTGCCCTAACCCTACCTACCGAGTAACAGAATGTCTTAGACCATAAAAAAGAATAGGTTTGTTTGCCCTAACCCTACCTACCGAGTAACAGAATGTCTTAGACCATAAAAAAGAATAGGTTTGTTTGCCCTAACCCTACCTACCGAGTAACAGAATGTCTCAGACCATAAAAAAGAATAGGCTTGTTTGCCCTAACCCTACCTACCGAGTAACAGAATGTCTTAGACCATAAAAAAGAATAGGTTTGTTTGCCCTAACCCTACCTACCGAGTAACAGAATGTCTCAGACCATAAAAAAGAATAGGCTTGTTTGCCCTAACCCTACCTACCGAGTAACAGAATGTCTCAGACCATAAAAAAGAATAGGCTTGTTTGCCCTAACCCTACCTACCGAGTAACAGAATGTCTTAGACCATAAAAAAGAATAGGTTTGTTTGCCCTAACCCTACCTACCGAGTAACAGAATGTCTCAGACCATAAAAAAGAATAGGCTTGTTTGCCCTAACCCTACCTACTGAGTAACAGAATGTCTCAGACCATAAAAAAGAATAGGCTTGTTTGCCCTAACCCTACCTACCGAGTAACAGAATGTCTTAGACCATAAAAAAGAATAGGTTTGTTTGCCCTAACCCTACCTACCGAGTAACAGAATGTCTCAGACCATAAAAAAGAATAGGCTTGTTTGCCCTAACCCTACCTACCGAGTAACAGAATGTCTTAGACCATAAAAAAGAATAGGTTTGTTTGCCCTAACCCTACCTACCGAGTAACAGAATGTCTCAGACCATAAAAAAGAATAGGTTTGTTTGCCCTAACCCTACCTACCCAGAAAATAGCTGCCTACTCAAAATCTTTCATTGTCCTGATGTGAAAATATTTTTTTTAATCAGATAGGCATGGAGACTTTAAAAAAATTGACGCTTTAATTTCATTTTGTAGAAAAAAATTAAAAAAAATGCCTACCTACCTACCTACCTATTGTCCTAACCTTTGGGTAGGGTTTGGGCAAACCAAAATATTTTTAAGTGTGGCCTCAGTAAATGTTTTACATAGAATCCAGGTGAGCGACTAACAGGGTCATTGGGGACTCTTAGTGTTTATATTTTAAAAGTCTAAAAGGTCCACAAGTAACAAAGTTTATTGATTAGAACAGAACTATTTATTGTAATTGAATTAAACATAATATGTGTTTCATGGATTCTATGAAGTAGAAGTCATTGTTATATTTAACTTGTATAAAATGAAATAAACGTTTCCTTTGTAAATTCATGGTATCTTAGTTTCAGTGAAGAGTTTTAAGTCGCAATTCTACAGCAGTTTTTAATTGATTTGTTTGTTTTCCGAGATATTTAAATATATTCACGAATGTTTGACGAAGGATTTACTACAGGAAGTGTTGACTTTGTTTCACTTTATTATTTGACTTATCTCTGCATATTATTTACTTATATGAAAATTATGTAAGAATTTGTGACAATCGTTAGAATATTTCTAATTGACAAGTAATAAACTTCTAAAGGTAGCACTAAGTATACTTTTAGTACGCTTGTTGTACATGATCTTAAATGTCCTTAAGAATTACAAATACAAAAGAGAGCAGACTTTTATACATATCAATGAAAATACCAGACATATGTTTTTTTTCCCATTTCCTAGTACATGTATATATATTATATTTTAACTGCTCAAAATTTTTATGTTGAGCAATAATGAAAAAAAAGTCAATTGGCTAAAAGCTGGACTTGTATGGGATGAACATGAATAAATTGGAATTGTAGTATATTTTCCGATTGTGTGACGTAAGAAAATTCTTGCTTCATTTCATGGTAAATATTACAAATATCACATTTGAATATTGACTTATTTGTTGACAATTTGTTTTAATTTGTTTTGAACTTTCCATAAGGTCCAATAAAAAATTAAAAAATTCCTGCGTGTACTAACCGAATGAATTTTATTTTAGAACCAAGCCATAAGTTTAATTTAAAAATTAATGGTCTTGGCGAACGGAAGGAATGTAGAGTAGATATCAGTGCAATACAAAACAAATGCCTTACAAGCAAAAAGACATCTATTTGTCAGTTTAAGGTTTGGGCTTGTGTCTTAACACTAATATTGCTTCAAAGTCTATATTACTTAACGCAAGCTTTTTCTAAAAAGGTACTAATTGTTTATTTTTATGAACTGCAGGCATGACTCCTGCAAATATTTTGAAATATATTTAAACATTTCTGAAGGTTATAACATCAAGAGAAATGAAAGTGTGATTTAATTGTGAAAACTAACGATTGACCAATTTGATATGATTGAAACAGAATTCAGCAGTTATTGTTTGAAGTGACTGTTCAATGATCTGAATGATTAGTTTTTGATTGTTTTGAATTCATTCTCTTACAATAATTTATTTTCCTGTTGAAAAAATAATAATGGTTATGTTTTATTGTGTTTATAAATTAGAAGTTGTTAGTGGAATGAAGATAAATGATTTTGATGTAAATTGTAGTAAATTGAATGCTGACTTAACGAGTTCATTAAAAATAAAGAAACAAAAAAAAAAATGGTCTAGGTCACTTACCAAGAGTATTTAAAAAAAAAGTGAAATGAGTCATAGGATTCAATCCTAAAATCTTAATTTTGGAAGAATATTCATACTCCAATATAATACTGTACGTTACAATGAAAAGATTACTTATTGAGAAGTAAAGTTTGGTTTACGTAACAGAAAGATTATGTTTTATCATCCACCTGGAAACATATTAAGAGATCAGGATTACAAGAAAAGGGAGTTTTTGTTAATTTATCAGTTTTAAAGTTTTGATGAAATTTGATGAAATGGACAACAAGTGTTGTGAGGTATCTAGGATTTAAAAGTTTGCTAAACACCTTACCTAATAAGTATTACTCATACTAATATGGTCTTTTATTAAGGCAGGATGGATAAGGGATCATCAGTATGGTCGTTGTGGGTGGTTCATACAGAATAAAATTTCATTGAATCCCAAAACTTGTTTATTTTGAATCAGATGGATCACAAATGAATTTTCTAATTATTGTGTTTAGGTAGCACTCATTGATAAATTTTAAAAAAGGATACAAAAGATGAAAACTGAATTAGAATTCAAGAGATGCAATACGAGAGCAGTTGATTTAAAAAAAAAATAGAGTGAAAAATAATTTTTATCGCACATTGGCAGTAAATTAGACTTGACCTAAAAAAAAAAAAATGTTTGCATTTAAAAAAAAATCAGTATCCTATATTTCATCAAATAATACTTTGAGATTTTTGTCTTAAGATTGTTTTCATGAAAACTAATTATATACATATAGAAAAAGAAGTAAATCAGTATACAAGCACTGAGAATAAGTGATCAACTTAAAATTAGGTTGATCTATGGATATTGATGTTCCACATTTTACTCTTATATCACACTTCCACGTAATTGTAATGTCATCTTGAAATACAAGAACCTTTCAAAAATATGGTATAATATAGGTAATACACCATATAGAATTGGTCAGAATAACATAACCCTTTTTGGTATTATCAAGGTTTTCCAAAAGCACGTATTTAATTATACCCCCAAATGGATTGTACAAATTTGTTCAATGCATTTAACTGTAAAATTTGCATGAAATGGACATTTCCTGATTTAATGGTTGGATGTGATTTTTACGATCATATAATCTTAATGGCAGGAAAATGGTAATGATGAACTGAACCTAGTAAAAGACAAGCTCACATTAACATTTAAGTGGGTAATACAGTTCAAATATCCATCAAAATCGTTAATCAATATTGAATAAACATTAATGGATTACGAACATTATGTGGATTTATGGCGAGATTTACTGATAACACTTCAACGTTTTGTTAGGTATTTGTCCTTTTCTATTCATAAAAAAGCTGTTGCTGGTTAAATTATAGATTTGATATGGTAATATCTTTGCTATATATCTTTGTTTACAAATCGGTGGTTTTTATCTTCCTTTCATACTCTGATACAAGATTAACAATGCTGAAAATTTGATGTTTTGTCGCTCATCATATCTTATTTTATATCTTGATGTATGGGTTCATCATGAAAAGGAAAAAAAAATCATAATTGAATTATTAATAGATCATTGATGCACATCTGTGTCATAAGGCAACAAGAAATTTAAATGTTGAAATACATTGAATGTTAATATGATTGTTAAGCAATATTTTTAGGTGGTCTTTCAAGTCTTTGTTTATTGCATGGATTTTATTATTTTTAAGACTAAAACCTAAAATAAATATTAATCAAATTTCTTTCAAATGTTTTTATGCCCTGCTTTAGAGAGTTAAAATTACGTTGAGCATAAAGCATGAAGGATTAAATCTTACATTTGAAATTAGGTTTTGTTTGTCAACACTTGAAATGAATCTTAATACACACGAGGAACACGTCCAGGTGCCAGATTTTCTCAATGCATTGAAGACCCATTTGTGGCCTTTAGCTGTTGTCTGCTCTTTAGTTGGGTTGTTGTCTCTTTGACATATTTGCCATTTTCATTCTCAACATTATGTTCATTTTGAAGTAAATTTCTAAATAGATATGCCAAATTAGGGTTTTGACGCAGATTTTACAGTTCAATGATCATTGAAATGTTATAGCACATGATGTCCTATGTTTATTTTGTCAGATGGTGAAACTCATCTGCTGATGTTGACCTTGGTAAATTTAAGATAAAGCCACCTCTAGAAAACTCTCATATTGTTTTTATGCCCCACCTACGATAGTAGAGGGGCATTATGTTTTCTGGTATGTGCCTCCGTTCGTCCGTTCGTTCGTCCATTTGTTCGTCCCGTTTCAGGTTAAAATTTTTGGAAGAGGTAGTTTTTGATGAAGTTGAAGTCCAATCAATTTGAAACTTAGTACACATGTTCCCTATGATATGATCTTTCTAATTTTAATGTCAAATTAAAGTATTGACCTCAATTTCATGGTCCACTGAACAAAGAAGAAGATAGTGTGAAGCTCAGGTTAAAGTTTTTGGTCAAGGTAGTTTTTGATGAAGTTGAAGTCCAATCAACTTGAAACTTAGTACACATGTTAACTATGATATGATATTTCTAATTTTAATGCCAAATTAAAGTATTGACCCCAATTTCACGGTCGAGTGAACATGTAAAATGATAGTGCGAGTGGGGCATCCGTGTACTATGGACACATTCTTGTTAAAACCTTATATTTGTTCACAAAGCATAAGAATATGACCAGTTGATAGAAAACTGGAAAAGAAAAAAAACACTTGTTATATCATATTCATGGTATAACAAAATCAGAATTGAAAAGCTAAGAAATATATATTTGGTAGAATAACAAGTAATTTCTGATGTTGTAAATTTGTGAAACCTGGTAACTGGTTATTTTATTACACGATCGTAAGATTTCATTGTTATGTAAAATAATATTATATTCAAGCCTTGTCTAAAGAAAATGATATTATTATAGCAGTGACAAACATAATTGTGCATTTCTAAAGGGAGATTGTATTTTCTCTAAAAACAATCCTTATAACAATAGCGCTGCAGATGATTTGTTAAAATAGATTAACTGTTGAATTATTGAAGACTGCACACACAATGTAAAGATTGAAAGATAATTGAGATCAAGTTGATAAAATATTTGTGTTTGAAAATTGTCATTTTAAGTTTCATTGCACTAATATTGCTGGGTGGGATTAATATTCATGAAGACTTGATACATTTCTATCTATTTTGTATTTATGACAGATTTCCACAAATTATTACTTTATTTACACTAATTTATTATTACTGTTAATTCAGAAATTATTGCGAGGTTTTTATTATTGCGAAAAATGCGACAGAGTTGTAAACACAAAAATTAAAACTCGCATTTTGTAATATTTTGTCTGAATTAAGAATGATTTTCTCAAAATTGTAAAAATCGCATTTAAGTTCAAAATGACAAAATTGCAATAAGAAATGCACACAATAATTTCTGAATTTACAGTATATTGTCTACGAGGGAATTTTTAATTTGAATGAGCTCTCCTTCCAGGCCCATTGACAGGAATATCTATTGAAGGGGGGGGGGGGGTTCTATACAATCATACAACAGATACAATTCAAACAGAACATTGACTTTAGCAGTACTTATTTGTTTTCAAGGGTGTTTGTACGAACCCCTCAACACTCTTGACTTCAGGTGTGCCTTCAAGAAGGTTCAAACTGCATTAAAGGGGATATATAACTCATCATCTTTTATCTTTTCTTTTTTATATTTTTATAATATAGAAAACACTACCAGCAGGTTAACAGGATATGATAATATGAATAACTAAATAATGGCTATCTAAGAACTATAAACATTTAATATTTTTTTTACCTAATAAAAGAAAACATTGAAATTTAAGTAAATGTTTTTAAACCATGAATGGGCATGATATGTTTAATTAGATTCATGCTGTTTAAAAAACTTTCCTATCTTGTTGATGACAAAACACTGCAAGAGTGAAATTTATTGTAACGTTGGACATGAAAGTGATATGAACTGTTAAGCATGCACAAGCATATATTCAGAGTGGGACCCATTCTTGTTAGATCCTTTTCATTCAAATAAAATGTGAGCATATTTTAACTCTTGACAGCCATAATTTGAAGTGAAATATATTGACAGTTATGGCCTCAGACTGAATAGACTTTTTCATTTGCCTGTATTTGTGACATCTTTTTAATCTAGTGGATAACGCATACACTAAATAATAGCATGAGAAGCACAGGTCTTTAATATTTACTTAGTGTAAATATAGATGAATGGAAATTATGGAAAATCATGATTTTGTTGTCTCTTGGTAGACAATGCTATTTTGTGCAGACTATTTTGTTTACATAAACTTTAGATTAGGAGCCAATAAATGAAAATGTTAGCCATTACATCATGTCAAATAAAGATAGAACTTCTCAGGTAAAATGTCATGGGACTCTTAAATGAGCTGAATGATGCAATTTCTCAAATGGTTTGTTACTCCAAAGATGAACTTTTTTTGAAAAATTCTCTTCATGTTTCTAGGAATAATTGATATATAATGATTGTGAGATAAATAGTGTTTGTTCATGGGAACATTCTATATGAAGTAATACATAAACAGCTCTAAACAATTACCATGGTTTTCTAATACCGATGTAATCTGTTTTTAAATCTTTTAGCTGAGCAACTTTAGGCCACGGTTTTTTAATTTGTTGGTTTACGGATTTTCCCCATAAAAAAGTGAGGTCGGTCGGTCGGGAAAAAAAAGAAAATAAAATATCTTTCAAGACAGAAAAATATGCAAAATAAATATATATTTCACCTTTCTAACATGCTATTTTGTCATAATTTCTTAAATTTTAGTTCAATGAAATATTATGGCTCAGCTGTCATAAACATTGCATGACATATATATTGTCTAATAATTTCCCGTAAATAGGGGGTGCACGGACAAAGACGAAATTAAATCATCATTTCACAAACAAGAAAAACATTCGCATATATACTATCAGATTATTACATGGCATTTTTCATATCGCATGCATTATCAGCCCTAGGTTCAATATCAGCCCAAGAGCCACATGGCTCGAGGGCTGATATTGACCGAGGGCTGATAATACATGCGATATGAAAAATGACATGTTATGATCTTTTTATCATATGCTTCAACAGTAGAGAAAAATAACAGATTCATATATTGATCCTTCTACGTGGTTCCCAAAAAGATCTTGAAAGAGTAAAAAGTTCACGGACGTCGGACCCAAAATTTGATACATTCAATAAGAAATATTTCTATCATATGCCTCAACAGAGAGAAAAAAAACAACATTTTAATATGGACGAATCGACAAAAAAATAATTCAACAACATACATAATGATCATTGTTTGGAAAAGTCAACTTTTTAAAGAAACTTTCTAAATTATGTTTCAGAAAAACTTAAAAAATGCATTTATTGAATAAATATTTTTTTTTATTTTACTTTTATTTTTTTTTTATTTTAAACAATATACTTTCCAGTATTCAAATAATTGTTTTGTGCACTACTTTGTAATGTTTTTTTACTGCAAACGTAGCATTGAGGTGTATTTTCCGGAATTGGCCGAGTATTACCGGAATGCCATGTGATAACGTTACGGAAAGGCATGTGATAACAATCGAAGCATGTGCTAAACTTTTCATATCAGCCCGCTAAGCACCAATTCGAAAAATATGGAATTTACGTCAATTTAATGCTATTATCATACGGTAAAATTTATATGTTATTTAGTCTAAGTATATGATAAATGTATATATATTTTTTATATATATATATATACATAGCTCTTAATCAATTCCAGAAAACTTGGTGAATAATGAACGAAAACTGATAAAGAAAAAAATGTAAAAACGTCGTACGAAAAGAAGTTTCAACACATGGGTCAAAAAACGTAATAGACTCGTCCACTGGAAAAACGAGAATATTGGTTTAACCTGTTGTCATGCATTCCCGTTTTTTATCCAAATGGCCAATATTTTTTTTTATGTATGATACAAGAAAATTCCAAATGATTTGTTAATATTCAGTATTTTAACTTGATATCCGCATTTGGACAAGTCTATTCCTATGAGATGATGCATCTTACGGACTGGTGACAAAAAAGGGAAATGAACTTATTGTGTAAGCGGTTTTAAACACAGGTTTCGTTCCGCAAAATTATTTGTGCAAACAACATTTCAAGGTCAGTTATATTTATTTGTCTATTTTTAGAAACGTAAACTGGAAGTTCTATTTTTTTACAACAGAAAGTGTTATCAATTTTGTTAGTGATGAATGCATTTCATTTTATAAAAAAAAAAATATTTTAATTATTTTTCAGGGAAAATGCATTTGTTAGGGTCGGCGGGAATAAAAAAGCATGAAAAGTCAATTTTATTTTTATTCTGAAAATCGGCAAAATCGGGTCGGCGGATCCATAAACCAACAAATTAAAAAACCATGGCCTTTAATAGTTTTAAAGAAGGGGGGTCCAGGGGTTAAAACCCCACTTTTTTTGACGATCATTGTATTAGATTGGGGATCCAGGGGTTAAAACCCCACTTTTTTTGACGATCATTGTATTAGATTGGGGACATGGTTGGTACCCCCCCTCTTTATCCTGGGTAGGGAACCCCCTTTTTAAAATGTCTGGATCCATCCCTTGTATGAGACCTATTATATAGCAGATGATACAGAATAGGTATTTGTTCAAGTGCAAACAGTGGTCTATCAATGTCACATCTCTTTATTATAATTTTATAGGGAATGGCTTCTTCAACCCCTTTCTAGAATTTAAAAAAAACTTTCAATATATATATTTGTCATAGTGCACATTCTTTTATTTTTGTTGGTGGGTTAGGGTTTAGTGTTAAATAATCTTTACTCACAGTTCCACCAGATTATCTAAATTTGCCCTTTTGGAAATTAAAGTAAAACCTTAAGGATGTACTTAATAAGTGAAATTTAAAAAAAATCAAGAATTTAAAATTGATACTATAAGTCGAAAGAGTATTAGATAAGGAACAATATAAGCTTAAAATATTGATAAGTTATGAAGCTCCTTTTCAAGATATTTGAGTTTAGAAAAATTGCGGGAAAAGGCTGACTCAAACTTTAACCTATCATTTGCATTGGTATTGTTAACTTTGGGTCTCAAATTGAAATAAAAGAAATCAAGAATCTACTTAAATTTTGGTAAATGACCTTTTATGAGCTATTAAAGTCTTATATAAAAAGAAAATGTATGTTATGGGCCAAAATATATTGCCCTGTATTGTAGGAAAAAAACCCAAGGAGTTTGAATGTCTGACTCAAATTTTGAACTTCGCCTAAGAATATCCTTAAGAGATGCTAAAAAATGGCAGTAAATATGGTAGGAAGCTTCCCAGCAAGCTTCTGATCGAATGTTTCATAACCATTGTTGAAAGCTGATAGATTTGATAAATAGCTAGAATGATTTTTATGTGGTTCTTTAGAAATTTGAGATAACAAAGTATTACAGTATAAGAATAATGGACTGAAAATATTATAAAAATTGTTGTCTTCACGATATCAAAATCAGTCTAGTACCAGATTGTATTACTAGTAAATGGATTAATTGATGAGTTGGTAAAAAATCAGGACTATACCATGTTATATGAAATGAAAATCAACCTATTTTATGTTAAACAGACATACTGACAGTTGGTCATAGTCAGGACAAATACAATGTTAATGTCATATAAATTTATATAATTATGCTAAATACATTGTACTAGACAGACTTGCTAACAGTCTGCAGGAAGGAGAATTGGTATGATTGCCAATGAGTCAACTCCTTATCAGAGGCTAAATGACATAGAAGTTTACAACTAAAGATCAACTAACAGCCTTTAATTATGATCAAAACACATACCACATAGTAAGTTATAAAAGGTCCCAAAATGATAAATATCAAACAATTTGAAATAAGAAAACTAACAGCCTGATATATACACAAAATAAATATGATATACAACAACAAATAACAACCACTAGTTTGGAACAGGCATATACAAATTGTGGCAGGGTTTAACATTTTTGCGGTGGCTCAACCTTTTATACACAATTCTTTGACTTTTTTCTGAATTTCCTCGTTCCATTGAATTAATCCATGAAATTATTAAAAAGATAATGTGTTTCTATTGTCCAATCGACTGAAGATTAAACCTTCAAAGAAACACGGAAATAGTTTCTAGAGCCTCAAACATTGATGAAGTTAAATCAAAGAACTGTAGATTATTTCTTTTAGAGCCTCAAGCACTGCTAAGAAGATAAAACCATTTCACTGATTAATTTCTTACCTGAAAATCTCTGATTTTCTCGTTCAAAGATCTTTTTAGTAAATACAGGAAAAAACCTTAGATTGATAATTACTGAGAGCCTTATAGATTCACTGAATTAAAGTACTTTTCCAGAAAATTTGTGTTGTCATGGTTATAACCATAAATCTTTCCTGTATTTTTTCATGTTATGAAGTAGCATTATTTTGTATTCATATGACCACAAAAATTTTTGCGGTCGTATATTGGTATCACAAAGACAGTTGGTTTCCAGACAATAACTTTAGTATAAGTAAATAGAAATCTATTGAATTTTAACACAAGGTTTATAACTAGAAAATTCATAAGGGTTCCACGGAACCCAGTGTCTCGCCTACTTTTGCTGTTAATCGCAGACTCAACAAAAATGAGGAATTTATATATAGACATCAATAAAAATTTCCCTCTCTATACTGTCTTTTGATTAAAAGAAGCTTCCAAGTTTGGTAAAAAATCCAGGATAGTTTATGAATCTAATAAATGTTTTATAAACTTTAACTGCAGACTGTATGTAATGTTAACTGGAAGAAAAACTAAGTCCATTTATAAGAAAAATACAGAAAAAGTGAATTTTTTTTTTCAAAATTTACTTCTGAATAATATCTTATGATCAGAAACAAGCTTTTGTCTAAGTTTGGTAGAAATCCAGGATAGTTTAAGAACATTATAAAAATTTTAAAAACTTAAACCACAGAGTGAATGTTTTGTTTCTGGCAAAAAAACTAAGTCCATTTATAAGTAAAATACGGAAAAGTGGAAATTTATTTTTACAAAGTTTTCTTCTTGACACTATCTTATGATCATAAACAAGCTTCTGTCCAAGTTTGGTACAAATCAAGGATAGTTTATGAAAGTTATTAAAATTTTAAAAACTTTAACCACAGAGTGAATGTAATGTTTCATCGCAGAAAAACTAAGTCCATTTATAAGTAAAATACAGAAAAGTGGAAATTTATTTTTACAAAATTTTCTTCTTGATACTATCTTATGATCATAAACAAGCTTCTGTACAAGTTTGGTACAAATCAAGGATAGTTTATGAAAGTTATTAAAATTTTAAAAACTTTAACCACAGAGTGAATGTAATGTTTCCTAGCAGAAAAACTAAGTCCATTTATAAGTAAAATACGGAAAAAATGGAATTTTATTTTTACAAACTTACTTCTGGATACTTTCTTATGATCATAAACAAGCTTCTGACTAAGTTTGGTAGAAATTCAGTATAGTTTAAGAAAGTTATTAAAATTTCAAAAACTTTAACCACAGAGTGAATATTTGTGGACGCCGCCGCCGACGCCGCCGACGCCGACGGAATGTAGGATCGCTTAGTCTCGCTTTTTCGACTAAAGTCGAAGGCTCGACAAAAAGGGTAGGTGGGGATTGATTTTGGGGGTTATGGTTCTAACAGTTTAGGAATTAGGGACCAAAAAGAGGCCCAAATAAGCATGTTTCTAGTTTCCAGACAATAACTTTTGTTAAGTGTATGGATCTCTCTGAAATTATACCACACATTTCCATACCACAAATGGATGGTTTGGATTGACTTTGGGGGTTATGGAAACCATTTAGGAATTAGGACCAAAAAGGGGGAAAAACAAGGGTTTCCTTGTTAAAGGACAATTAAGACAAATATATTTCAGTGTAAGGGAGGTAATCCAATCATATTGAGGTAATAAAGACATATGTTTGGATTACCTCCCTTACATTGCTTATCAATTATGGTGTTTGCCTTGATGTGATTAGCGCTTATAAATTATGGTGTTTGCCTTGATGTGATTAGCTATCATTTTACTTTAAGAAGTTACTTTTAAACTTATGCTGATTAATTAAGGAATATTTATTTTCTATTTTAAGACTTTTATGATGTATTTAAATGGGTAATTATTGGGAAATTTGAATTGAGATTATGATCATATCTTGAGGGAAAGAATTTTTTATTTCAAAAAAGGTGAGGGGAGGTGAGAAAACAAAAAATTAGAGGGGAGGTAGGGGGTTAAAAAAGAAATTAGGGAGGGGGGTATTTTTTCTCATTTCAGATTCAGAAATTTAAAAGAAAAATTCTTCATTTATTTATTATTTTTGCAAATAAAAGGGGGGATACACAATTAATTTTTCTTGCAAAAGGGGGAGGGGCAAAATTCTACACCATATTGTATTGCACAAAATAAAATAAAAAATGCAGGTAATTATTTTTATTCTTGGGGGGAATAAAGGGGGGGGGTCAATTTGCATAGTGTATTGTGCAAAAGCGAAAACAATTGAGTATAAATTTAAATCATATAACCAATTCTGAGCTCTTTATTCGACTACAGTTACTCTGTGTCAGAAACTTATTATGTGTCCAATATTTAATTACAATCCAAATTCATCCTGTATCAAGTATGAATATTTTGTATCTTTTTGCCCCAACGGTTGAGGGTTATACCTCTGTCGTATCCAGCTGTGATCGGCAAAGCAATTCATTTTAGTATTTGGTGCATGTTATGATAAATCCCAACACAGATATAGATACTTCATACAAATGTGTTTTTCATATTTTGTTCTTGTACATGACTGGATTTTCGTCATTATTTGTGGTATCCAATTTTTCATGGATTTTGTGCAAACAGATGAACCACCAATTCAAATGATCAACGAAATATGTATGTATGCATGTATGTACATTGTATTTTCAATCCTTTAAATTTGGTATCCACAAAAATATATGAATACACTGTATATATGATACATCTGGGTTGGTGTCAGTAATAGATAACAGTCTTTATATATGCCTTGGAAAAGAATCCAGTATTTCTTAGAATACTGACAAATTAAAGCTAGCTTATAAGGATATTCATTTTGTTTTCTTGAGTTCAGGATTTTAATCTGAAAAATAGCTGTTTTTTCCCATAGTATTTAAAATTAAATTGATTGTATAAAAGCATTGTCCTCAAGTATATATTTAAATCCTATATCCAGTAAAAAAATGGATTAAATAAGTTATAATAGAGTGTTTGTTATCTATTTTACAATCAAGACAATGAAAAATCTGAAAAATCAAGATTTACTGTTGTGTCACAGTTTGGGAGTAGATACTTGAAGACATATTATATAACAGCTTGTGTTACCTAGATTGTAATGGGCATGATGTGAGCTTGTAATTGTTAATTATTGTCATATTTCTAAAGTTTTAATGATATCTACACAGCGCGTAAGATGACAATTTATATCATCAAAAGATTGTTTTATCAACAAACCATCTGTCACAGAGAGAGATAAATATTGTTTGGTATGATTGTAGTAATGGATGTACTTATCGTAGAATATCGGTTAATTTGGGTACATTTATTTGAAGTACTGTGGATTCATTAGGGCGCCGCCGAGTGGGCGGTTGGCCTTTAGTGATCAGTCTGTCCCTCTGTAACAAATTGTGTCCACTCTATATCTAGAGAACCGTTTCCTTGCTGTGTAGAAGACCTATTGGTGGCCTTTGGCTGTTATTTGCTCTAGATCTTTGGCCATGATTGGGTTGTTGTCTCTTTGAAACATGCCTGTTTCTATTCTCTGTAATATTTTTTTTTACTGAATTTCAATACAAGGGAAGAAATGTTATTCTAGAAATATACAAATTTTATAAGACAAAAATATTTTGCAACTACTAATACACCTTATGGATATTTTTGTCCACCATAACTGGACATCACAAAGTTCCCATTAAATTTTGGCATTATAATAGAAAATATTTGACGTCACAATGGAAAAGTGATTGTTGTATGACTTCAAAAGTTCAAGCAGACCAGATTCTCAGGTCAAGCGGCACTGATTTCCAAGTAGCATAAGGGGTATTAAGTAACTTTGGCCCTCATCAACTTTTCTTATTTCTTCTTTTATGGGAGAAAATTAGGTGTTGTGGTTTGACAATTTGTTAGACTACTTCCAAACCACATTGGTTAACCAAAATATATTTATGTAGAGGTCACTTAGTTTTCATCAATGGAAAAAGTCATTATATGGCAAATTCTGAATAAAAATGCTTAACATGGCATTAAAAAACATATATATCGTATATCAGTTTGCTTATGAAAATAAAATACCATTGACCAGGTAATAATACTATCATTTTAACCATATCCAATAGTTACCAAATGAGATGAATGAATAATAGTCATACCTTTACAACTGAACTGATAGACAGTTATTAATCAAAGGTACTAATAAACTGTGACCATTTGTCAATAAAACAGATACCACACTCGACCTCATTGTATTCAGTAAGAAGACTTTTACTTTAACACCTTTTACTACCTGTATTACTTCAGTCACATGGTATTGTGAATGAGCCAGTTAAACGCTATTGACTTTAATGTCAACATTGGAACTTTAAACAGTGTTTCCTATACTTTTTCTCATTTCAATTGAAGACAAAATTTTCAAAGATTGGAATTAGAATTCAAATTGCATTTTAATTTTGCTGTTTGATAAATATATTACTTCAAGGACAGTAATAAGTGGATGTTTTTGTTTTAAAAGTTTCTAAACAAGTGAAAAATTTTCTTTTTAAGAAGGAGAAGTATTTCTTTGTTTTAAGTACAAAAAAAATAATTGTGGTTTAAATTACGTAGTTGAGTCATACATTACAAAAGAAAATATAAAGGAATTGTTCTTTAATGTTTCATGGTGTTCATTAACAACAGAATATGGAATAGTGAATAGTGACTTTGGATTTTATTTTTTATCTGACTGAGCTATAATCATTATAAGGTAAGGAAAGGCTACATTTGACTTAATATTGAAATCGCATGTCTTATATCATGATACGACTATTAAGAAAATGTTTCAATTGCATGCCTGGTGATCATTTGACCCCTTAATCGGTTTTATAATTAATATTCTGAAAATTAACTTTTGGATGAAAAAAAAAATCAATATAAACAGTCATGATTGAATGTTTTGATTTAGATTTTTGTTCCAAATAATCTTTAAAGATTGTAAAATAGCTATTTATATAGTTAGCAGTAGAATTAATTTTGGCGACTGTTTTAAATGTTTACATAATACTGATGATATGAATTCAAAGACTTTGCAAGAGTGCTGTAATGCTACAGGAATGAAAAATGAGGCATGAATAATTAATTTATTTTCTAAAATGGTTTTGGTTACTTAAGAAAGATACATTATTTTTAAACAGGAGGTGCTTATATTTGTAGATGTACTGTCAAAATATATTTTTTTTTATATACAGGTAAATTTAATGTTGGCATTGCATATTTCTTGATAAACATAAAAATCTGCAATTCATTGTATAATAAACAGTTGTAAAGGTACAGTTTACACATGAAATATTATAACCATTAATTTCATTTCAAGCTTGTTATCTGAAAGATAATGTTTGCCCATAGTTTGATTGGTTGTCTAGTAGTTGTACAGAAAATATCCCCAAAATCAAAAGAAAAACTAAATAGAAATAGAGGTTTAAAATATCAAATCAAACCCTGAAAAATAACTCATCAAAATTGTGGTGACAGAAAATAGTGGATTTATAAACAAGAATCAATTTTGGATTAAAGTAGCTGGTTGATTATCATTTCTGAATCCACTACTAAGATGTTAAAGTTGTTGCCTATAATTGCTTGCTTACAATCACTTTATTTGAACTTTGGTGGATAGTGGTATCATTTCCAATCTAACTACATCTCTTTTTATTGATGTAAATTTCATAGCTTAAATAAGTCACCTGCACAAATGCTAAGTTTTCTGATGGTATAATTACAAAGTTCTGTTTAACATATGTGTAAATTATTTTAAAATAGTTTACAAAAGTGACCTTAAACATGACTTTAATGTTGTTAATTATATGAAGTTCAAGATTGCACATTTATTATGCTGTTTATTTATTAGGGAATTATATTTTCATTTTACATTGAAAGCTTTGCCTACATTGATGTTTACAAGTTCTACTCTTTCTTCTTAGAAAAATGATCATCTTTTATAACTAGATTTTTATGCCTTTTTTGGGGCATTCTCTTTTTCTGTCTGTGCGCTCATTCTTTTGTCTGTTCCTGTGTCTGTACCGTTTCAGGTTAAAGTTTTTGGTTAAGGTAGTTCTGATGAAGTTGAAGTCAACTTGAAACTAAGTACAAGTGTTCCCTATTATGATCATAATAATCTTTCAATTTTTGCAAGTTCTAGATGGTTTGCCACATTTGGCTGATTGTAATACTTATAGATTATCGATTGGTTTTCTCGCTTGAGCCGACATGGCAAAAGCGAGAAAAACAATCGAGTTGAGATGACCAATGATAATCTATTTATTGCTATTTTACCTATGACAGTGTTGTCAATTTCATGTCAATTTCATTAGCAACACCACATGCCTCCTTAGGTTCTAGCGATAATTTTCCATCTCATGATATGAAAAATGATCACAAAAATAGATCAAAGGAAAAATGCACAAAATAGCAATCAATATAGTTATATAGTAAAATGACCCAAAATATGTCGGATCTATTAAAGTTAGGTCAAAGTAAGGTCATTGTCAACAGTATCAGTATTTCTTAGAGAATTTGATAACTGTTTTGTACTAAAGTAAAGTCTTAAAAATAAACATATTGTGGTAAAGACTGATTCAAATACAGGTATGATCAAAGTTTAGGTGTAATTTTAAGATAGTAGCCAATTTCAAGGGATTATTTACTCCTTGCCTTCAGAAAGTGTTAAATCAACATTTAAATCTCAAATGTATAAAATCTAATATCAAAAGTGCTTCATATTTAGCTCAAATCAAAATATAACGGTGTTTAAATTTCACTTGAAATCTTTTAAAAAGTATTTCAAATTAAGGTCAATGCAAGTCTTTGAATAAAAATGTTTGAAACTGGAACACACTGACTGGACTTGAAAGACATGTACTGACAAAGGATGAAATACATTGATGGTAACTGTCACTTTCATCTTCAAGTTTCTTTAAAACAGGAATAATAAATTTTCATAAATATGTTATTTTGAATATATTTTTGACCCGTTTTGTTTGACACAGACTGTCTGTTAAAAGTGCATATATATATAAGAGTATATATTTCAAATTTTGTATATCGTAATCTGCAATTTTAACTTTTTTAAAAATGAAATAAAATGTGTAAAATAAGGTTGATAATCAAATTGCAGAATGATTGATTAATAACTGGTGCTTACTGCTACTTTCACACTTTTGGTTGTATTGTATCATGGCAATAAGATTTTAATGGTGGAAAAGCTATAGAGTTTGGAATGGGCCACAACCTTTGGCAGGAAAATAGCAATCTTTGTGAATTAAAATTGGACTCAAATGCACCTGTAGGGTTTGAACTCACAATCACAGGCTAATGTTATCTCCAGGCACTCAGTCTTCCTTCACAAATGAAAACTAACCGCCATGAAATAGCCTAAATGTAAGCACCAGTTATTAATCAATCATTCTGCAATTTGATCTTATTTCCAAAAAAATAGATGGTCTAAAATGAAAAAGTTCTCTTCAAGATTTGATTTGTTTATTGGTGTTTTAAAGCCACTTTTAAGGACCCCATTTAGGCTATTTCATGGCGGTTAGTTTTCATTTGTGAAGGAAGACTGAGTGCCTGGAGAAAACCACAGACCTTCTGACAATCATAGTTAATTAAGATTGGAGTCTAATGCACCGGCATGAGCGGGGTTCGAACTCACAACCACAGTGTTGACTGGCTAGTGATTACAGTAGTAACTACTACAACCTCAGTGTTGACTGGCTAGTGATTACAGTAGTAACTACTACAGCCTCAGTGTTGACTGGCTAGTGATTACAGTAGTAACTACCACAACCTCAGTGTTGACTGGCTAGTGATTACAGTAGTAACTACTACAACCTCAATGTTGACTGGCTAGTGATTACAGTAGTAACTACCACAACCTCAGTGTTGACTGGCTAGTGATTACAGTAGTAACTACTACAACCTCAGTGTTGACTGGCTAGTGATTACAGTAGTAACTACTACAACCTCAGTGTTGACTGGCTAGTGATTACAGTAGTAACTACTACAACCTCAGTGTTGACTGGCTAGTGATTACAGTAGTAACTACCACAACCTCAGTGTTGACTGGCTAGTGATTACAGTAGTAACTACCACAACCTCAGTGTTGACTGGCTAGTGATTACAGTAGTAACTACCACAACCTCAGTGTTGACTGGCTAGTGATTACAGTAGTAACTACCACAACCTCAGTGTTGACTGGCTAGTGATTACAGTAGTAACTACCACAACCTCAGTGTTGACTGGCTAGTGATTACAGTAGTAACTACTACAACCTCAGTGTTGACTGGCTAGTGATTACAGTAGTAACTACCACAACCTCAGTGTTGACTGGCTAGTGATTACAGTAGTAACTACCACAACCTCAGTGTTGACTGGCTAGTGATTACAGTAGTAACTACCACAACCTCAGTGTTGACTGGCTAGTGATTACAGTAGTAACTACCACAACCTCAGTGTTGACTGGCTAGTGATTACAGTAGTAACTACTACAACCTCAGTGTTGACTGGCTAGTGATTACAGTAGTAACTACCACAACCTCAGTGTTGACTGGCTAGTGATTACAGTAGTAACTACCACAACCTCAGTGTTGACTGGCTAGTGATTACAGTAGTAACTACCACAACCTCAGTGTTGACTGGCTAGTGATTACAGTAGTAACTACCACAACCTCAGTGTTGACTGGCTAGTGATTACAGTAGTAACTACCACAACCTCAGTGTTGACTGGCTAGTGATTACAGTAGTAACTACTACAACCTCAGTGTTGACTGGCTAGTGATTACAGTAGTAACTACTACAACCTCAGTGTTGACTGGCTAGTGATTACAGTAGTAACTACCACAACCTCAGTGTTGACTGGCTAGTGATTACAGTAGTAACTACCACAACCTCAGTGTTGACTGGCTAGTGATTACAGTAGTAACTACCACAACCTCAGTGTTGACTGGCTAGTGATTACAGTAGTAACTACCACAACCTCAGTGTTGACTGGCTAGTGATTACAGTAGTAACTACCACAACCTCAGTGTTGACTGGCTAGTGATTACAGTAGTAACTACCACAACCTCAGTGTTGACTGGCTAGTGATTACAGTAGTAACTACCACAACCTCAGTGTTGACTGGCTAGTGATTACAGTAGTAACTACCACAACCTCAGTGTTGACTGGCTAGTGATTACAGTAGTAACTACCACAACCTCAGTGTTGACTGGCTAGTGATTACAGTAGTAACTACCACAACCTCAGTGTTGACTGGCTAGTGATTACAGTAGTAACTACCACAACCTCAGTGTTGACTGGCTAGTGATTACAGTAGTAACTACTACAACCTCAGTGTTGACTGGCTAGTGATTACAGTAGTAACTACCACAACCTCAGTGTTGACTGGCTAGTGATTACAGTAGTAACTACCACAACCTCAGTGTTGACTGGCTAGTGATTACAGTAGTAACTACTACAACCTCAGTGTTGACTGGCTAGTGATTACAGTAGTAACTACTTAGACCACTCGGACATCGAGGCCCCTTCTCTTCTAGAACAAGCCTTGCTATAAAAAATATCCATTTAGAATTGATGTCAAGACGTACGCATGAATTACAAGACTTATTAGAAATCCCGGGCTTTAAAAGCGGCTGTTGTTAAACTGAGTGTCTTGTCTTACAGTTTAGATATATATAATACTAAATCATGCTAGTGTGTCTTTACTTTAAGCAAAGAGACAAATATTACTAAGAAATTCAGTAGTAATATTCACTTCATTTTCCTTATTGTAATATATTTTTGCCATATACGGTATGTTAAAAGTGTTTAATTTTCTTTTCTGACATGCTAAATTCAAGTTAGCGAGCAATTGGGGGGGGGGGGGGGGGGGGGGGGGGGTGCTGTAAATAGATATTTACTTTTGGATATCTGATTATGTTGTTCAATTTATTTGAAGCAAAAGAAAGTGAATTACTTTTATTTATAATCTGTTTGAAGGTACAGCAAACACCTCTTGGTACAACAGTTCATTTAAAATATTGTAATTACTGCCTTGTAACTTCACAGGAACTTAATATTAGTCATTATAGGCTACAAGGATCACATTCAAAAATACAATATGTAATTTTTCCAATGTGTTTGCTCAGATTATATATGGATTATGAACACCAAATACATTTTATGTTAATGTGAAATGAACATGAAATGGACACTATGTTGACATTGTTGTTGAGTGTAATTATATATCATCTGCTTTACTTTGTCACCTTGTTAACTGTCCAAGTTTAAATAAGTTTAAATGGACGTTACAATTCTGATTTTACCGTTAGTGTATTTAAACATTATTTCTAACACAGTTGGAGAAAGTTCAATAAGTTGTGATTTGAAGATTGAAAATGGCTGTTTATTAGTTTAGAGTACTAAATTATTTAATTCACACCTTTTTGAAGAGTAATTCATTTAATGTTCTTTGGGAAATTGGACGTTTTATTAGTGAGATATATTATTCAGTACTTTTTATGCTCCACCTTTATTCTGACTGTTCATGAGTCTTTAGCTATTTTTTTTTTATTAAAAGTTGAATGGGATGTTTGAAGGTTACTTTGAATAATATAAGTTACTGTACAATTTAGGTGTTTAACGTTGATGTGCTAGGTCCCCCAACCCAACTCTTTACTAAATTCTGTTGTCATTTCTTAAGGTTGGTGACAGAATTAATGTTGAAATTTGCTTTTAATTTCAATTCAAGATTCGTCTGCACCAAAAACTATTTCAACTACTAGTCTGAAGACCAATATTCTGACATTTTTCTTATTGGGCCAAACAAAGTTTTGCAAAAAATTACTAGTCTGAATGAAATTTTACAAGTCTGGGGCATCCGACTAGTGGCTAACTGGCAGACTGCAGATTAGAGTTTTGACCCCAATTTCATGATCCCCTGAACATAGAAAAAGATGGAGAGAGTTGTGCATCTCTGTATGTACTAAGGACACATTCTGGTTTCTGCTATTTCTCTCTCTATGCTATTACCTTCTTAACTCTTCTTGAAGCATTTGTTTTACATATTTAAAACTTCTGTAACCCCATTTTATGGATCAGAGATAAAAATATTCCGACAGTACGTAATTTGATAACCCTTTTGAAATATCATCTATTATCATTTTTCTGGGTCTGTGTTGATCTTCAGAAAATTACCATATATCTTAATTACAACAATTATAATTAATCCTACGAAGGTTGGTATGAAAACTAATATGTCAACAAAATTAAAATTTTAAACAATAATTAAATAAAAAAACCAGTAGGAAGAAATTCACAAGTATAGGCCCATGTTTGTAACTCATAATTAAAACTACCAATGTCAATATATGTTCAAGAAAATAAAAAGATATTTTCTGTATTTAATAAAATTGTTATTTTAACCATTGATCTCCATTCTATTTGAGTTATCTGTCAGTTTTGATAAATCGTTCTCAAAATTTTGATGAACAAGTCAATATATTTGTCAATTAATTCGATACCAGGTGATTGAAATTTGAGATAGGTCGTCTTTGTATTTTGACGAAGATGTCATAAATGTTTTATGTGTCAATGAAAAAAGACTTTAAAACCAATTTTAAATCAATAAAATGGATTTTTATAAGAAATTTTGTGGGAAACTAACAGAAAAGCAAAGATTAATCAAGAATATCATGTATTTCGTATTGTTGTAAAGTTTAAATATTTACGTTTTGATAAATGTATAAGGCTCTTTGTACTTGATAGTACCAAGTACTTAGTTAGATTGTGATAACATGGAAACACAAAGTTAGTGTGGACAGTTCCTGTTTTGACCAAGTAAGTACCTAATCTTCTGGACACTTCACTTCTTTTCTTTTAAAGATTACATTAAGTTATTGACTTTTAAGGCCAGTAAAAATGCAATTGGCTGACCGAACAATCTGAGTCTTCAAAATTTTGTTTTTGAATTTCCAACAATATAGTTGAGAGATTACTTTAAAATCAAAAACTTTTCAAGGACTTAATGTACTCGACTCGAATATCTGAAAAATCCAAAAGTCAGTATTTTTCCTCAAGGCTCAAGCAAAATATCAATGATAATAATTCAAATTATTCTGTTTTGAAAACTAATTATTGTGAGATCAAAGGCATTTTGATACATCACATGTATTGAGGATCAATAATTTAAAAAGATTGTCCCTGATTGTCATGCAAACAATATGCATACAATAAACAGTGAATGGCAGGAATGAATAGTAAATGACACACTTGCAGGTTGATTTCCAGGGGATTTTTAAAGGGAAATATAACACGACTACTAACAGGTTTGAACAGGGTAAGGGAACATGGGAAGGAGGGGTGCGAAGCAGAGTTGAAGGGACAGAAAAAGGGATGATCAATGAAAGGATATCCTGGGAAATTGTCTTTGACTGATTTTTGTATGGAGAGAGAAGTGGGATTGAGGGATGGGGAGATATCTGTTTGCGCCAAAAATGCGTCCTTTTGCGCCACAACTTTTTCTCTCCAATGCTACGTTTGCGCCACATGTTTTTAAAATTACATCATATCATTTGCACCAAAACTAAAACATACGATTGCACCAATTAGAAGAAAAATTACTTCCCTACTCCTTTATTTTGGACTTGGAACTGGCAGTTTACACAGCAAATGTTTCCTTTTCTGAAACATATCTTCTTCTTACTGCAGGTGCATGGGTACTTCCCAATTAAATGTAAGCAGTAGCTTGTAACTTCACTTCATTCAGTTTATTGTTCAAAAAACAAATATTGAAGGATGAAATGCATAAAACAGTTCATAATAATTAATATTATAATAAAGCCTGTACGCATGGTGGGAACAAAGCACTGTGTCATCAACATATGTGGCTAAAACATAATCAGCAAAAGCTTCTACTTTCTAATCTATTGGCATGTCTTTATTAAAATATTCAGCAAAACAATAAGTTTTATTCTCTCTCTTTACGTTGACTGTCTACTGCATTTTAAGTCATTTCTCTCCAGATGCTCATCTTCATGGTGAAATATCTCCGAACATATGATACTTGTAAGCCAAAAAATAAGAATAAATATATATTAAACATTAATATTTATGATAGATGTGTACAGGTAAATTGGCTCAAATGAGTTCCGGCGCAATTAATACATTTGGAAAACAAAATTTGGCACAAATGATACCCTTGAAAAACAGTAATTGGCGCAAAAGGACTGCTGCCGAGGGATGGCCCTGTCCTCCAAATCAGTAATGATTCTAATGTGGAACATGGTGTTAGAAATGAACTTCAACTTCGGAGAAAATGAATGTGATAGATTGGTCTGTGTAAATGTAAACCATCATGTTGTACCACAAATATTTTGAATTGTATGCTTTGAAGCCATGTATGATGTATTTCAACTTTTGAGATTAGAGGATGATTTTTAATCTGGTCCATTTTTACTTTAAAAGTACCCAAAGGTGAACATTTAATTAGTGCCCATCAAATACCGAATATACAAGATTACACTGTTTAAACCATTTCAATGGCATTTGAAAGCTTAATGACCCAGTTGAGCTAAAAAAAATCATATTACTTGCTTGCTTGACACTGAGGCAACATTAAAGACACATTTCTGTGTTATATTACTATACTCTTCTATTAATGTTCAGACTCCATAATAATCATTCTGTTACTAATAATAATTCAAAAGTGCTTTCAACTTGCTAATTAATAACGGCTATTTGAGGAATAGCTATTTGAAGTCATGACAAGATTTAGCAAAAAATAGCTAATGCTAAACTATTGACTCATATCAAGCACAATAGAGTGATATTTCATGTGATATTTCAGGTTATTTTTAACAGCTTTCAATCATCTTTTTTTACCTGAATCACTTTGTTAAAATAATGATGAAATAAGTCCAGTCTTAGATTCCTATTGTGTACCAGATCAAAGACATTAGAATCAATGACTTATTTGACTTTAAAGAACTTGATCTATAGACTTGTCCAAGTATTATTAATGTAGAATGGATTAATAGAAATACAGATGGTTATTCACCAGTCTATCAAACAGTTATGGATATCTGTGGTTGTGTGGTCTCAGTACTGTTGATAAATACAGATGGTTATTCACCAGTCTATCAGACAGTTATGGACATCTGTGGTTGTGTGGTCTCAGTACTGTTGATAAATACAGATGGTTATTCACCAGTCTATCCAACAGTTATGGACATCTGTGGTTGTGTGGTCTCAGTACTGTTGATAAATACAGATGGTTATTCACCAGTCTATCAAACAGTTATGGACATCTGTGGTTGTGTGGTCTAAGTACTGTTGATAAATACGGATGGTTATTCACCAGTCTATCAAACAGTTATGGACATCTGTGGTTGTGTGGTCTCAGTACTGTTGATAAATACAGATGGTTATTCACCAGTCTATCAAACAGTTATGGAGATCTGTGGTTGTGTGGTCTCAGTACTGTTGATAAATACAGATGGTTATTCACCAGTCTATCAGACAGTTATGGAGATCTGTGGTTGTGTGGTCTCAGTACTGTTGATAAATACAGATGGTTATTCACCAGTCTATCAAACAGTTATGGATATCTGTGGTTGTGTGGTCTCAGTACTGTTGATAAATACAGATGGTTATTCACCAGTCTATCAGACAGTTATGGACATCTGTGGTTGTGTGGTCTCAGTACTGTTGATAAATACAGATGGTTATTCACCAGTCTATCAAACAGTTATGGACATCTGTGGTTGTGTGGTCTCAGTACTGTTGATAAATACAGATGGTTATTCACCAGTCTATCAGACAGTTATGGACATCTGTGGTTGTGTGGTCTCAGTACTGTTGATAAATATAGATGGTTATTCACCAGTCTATCAGACAGTTATGGACATCTGTGGTTGTGTGGTCTCAGTACTGTTGATAAATATAGATGGTTATTCACCAGTCTATCAGACAGTTATGGACCTCTGTGGTTGTGTGGTCTCAGTACTGTTGATAAATACAGATGGTTATTCACCAGTCTATCAGACAGTTATGGACATCTGTGGTTCTGTGGTCTCAGTACTGTTGATAAATACAGATGGTTATTCACCAGTCTATCAGACAGTTATGGACATCTGTGGTTGTGTGGTCTCAGTACTGTTGATAAATACAGATGGTTATTCACCAGTCTATCAAACAGTTATGGACATCTGTGGTTGTGTGGTCTCAGTACTGTTGATTCATTAATTTTCGTCGGATACCAATTTCGTGGAATTCATGGTTCAGGTTAATTATAAATATAAATGGTCATCCTTATTACTGCAGACCTTGGCAAAACCACAAAATTAAATATCCATGAAAGTGACGGTTTTCAGCAATCCACGAAAATTGGTACCCATGAAAATAAATAGATCCACAGTAGTTGGATTACTGTATTACTAGCCTGTCAACACTGAGATCGTGAGTTCAAACCCTGCACCATGGCAGAGAGTCTTGGAACTTTAACAGCCCTTTTAATTAGTCTTTTGTTGACATAAAGAGTTAACTTTTTATGTACATGTACTTTAGATGAATTGAAATATAAGTCCTCATATAATCCTTTGTTTTTGGTTCATGTCCGTCATTTTTAATTTTCATTCATTGTCTAGTTATAAATAAGGCCTTTAATGGTTTCTTCTTGACTGTTTCACATTTTTCATTTCAGCCAAGGGGGGGGGGGGAGGTGGCTTATATAGCTCACTGTCTAATTTAGGGTGTTCACAATGTTGAAACCTGTATGGAAGGAAGCCTTATAGCTTAAATCCACTTCATTTGAACTTTGGTGGATTGTTGTGTCATTGGCAAGCATACCTCTGCTTTTAGATATACAAATTCCTATGAATGAATCCCTAATGATAAAATGTGATAACTTTGCATTATATTTTAACTCCAACACTTAGAATCCTACAAGTGTATAATATTACAATCATTGAAGGCCAACTTTAAATAAGATAATTATATTCCATGCTTGAAATTTTACAACATATGTTTTAATACAGCGAGAGAATCACTTTTACGTAATAAATAATAATTAAATGTTCATTTTTTGCCACCCATTTAAAGGTTTATAGATCTAAATGTGCACTAAATGATTTAGAAATGGCTCAGAATAGATATAAAATAATTTTCCGTTTTTTCATCGTTTTAATTTGAAACAAATTACTGAGAAATGAGATCTCACATTGAGAAATAGACTTGTAATTTTATTGTGACTGCAGTCGTAACACTTATGATATTCCATTATAGATACAAAAGAAATAATGAAATAACTCTTAATCATATCATACTTAATAAACTTATCTTGTAAAAAATATTTTAAAGTTTTGCAAGATATTCGTTGTAAGCAAGAAAATGTTCTAATTTCACCTTGGCAAAAGTATAATTAAAATTAATTCAGATGTGAATTCAAAACCTAAAATATGTTCAGATAAATCTCTAATTATTTTATGAGTAGTGTAATGATTACAGCTTGGTACAAGTGTTAAAATTAATTCTTAGGTCTTCAATATAGTAAGTAATATTTATATTCAAGTGAATTTTTTGACTATTTTATGAGAAGTCAAAGTTTGGGTTATTTACAAATTATTACTGCTTTTGTCTGTATCTAGATATAAGAAGATGTGGTATGAGTGCTAATGAGACAACTCTCCTTTCAAGTCACAATTTGTAAATGTAAACCATTATAAGTCAAAGTACAGCCTTAAACAGAAAGCCATCGCTCACACCGAACAGCAAGCTATAAAGGGCCCCAAAAATGACTAGTGTAAAACCATAAAACAGGCAAACCAATGGTCTAATCTATATAAAAAAACAAGAAACACTTATGCTAAAAGTACAGCTGAGCTTGGAGATCTTTTACCATAAAACCCTGTATAAATGGTACGTCACCATAACATATTTCCATGGGAAATGTTCAAAATTTGGAGCCAACGAAAGTTTGATAGATTTTTACAAAACCATTTTTGGGGCTATACTTTTTTTACAATCAGGATTTTGGGTTTGAGACACAGTAAAAACCATATAGTTCATGTCCTAATTTTGTCAGCAAATCAGTAACTGCCTGTCCAAAATAATTTGAGATAAAAACAAGGTCATCTTTGTATACCAGATAATAATACTGTGACCCAAGTCAAGAATTATAAATAATCAAGAAAAGAATCTGTTTTGTTGATTCCAAACAACAATTAACGGAATTGTACAAATCCTTTTGATTCAGGGACAAAACATTGTAAATTGTAAATTTATCAGCTGTTCAATGGTTAAATTCTAATCTGAACATGTCAAAGACCTGTTGCTCGCCTTCATCTGATTTTTTCGCTCTTTGATCAGTTTGTCGTCTCCACAACATATTCCCCATTTCCATTCTTAATTTTATTCTATCAAAACATATGAATGATATGTATAGATATTAATGCCTATGATATCCTACATTATGACCTCCTCTTGTTTATATTATTGATGTGTAAATGTACATATGCAGTATAAGGTTATAAATATCTTAGGAGTTGACAGTAATGACTATTTCTCAGGTCATTTGCCTTTATTATCGGAATGAACAGAGGTGGAATGCCTTATATATTTATCTATGTCCTTGTATGGATATAAATAGCACATTGGTTATTGTTTATCAAATTTTCTTAGCGTTTTCAATCCCATAGTACACCAAAATGCCAATCTTGACATCATTTGAGAGCTTTACTCTTACATGTTAAAGACACCCTTGTAGATTCCGATAACAGTGCAGGCTAATGCCGCTACAAGGCAGCTCTCGCATCTCCAAAGTTGAAAGGGATTGATATAAGTTGTAACAACTTGTTTCCCAATCCACAATAAATAAATATGTTTAAACTCAACTAAGAATGCCACTTGTAGAAACTTTGAATATATACCGTCCTTTTTTTTCTCAGCAAATTCAACTTGCACAACTCTCCAATGTTAATTGAATAAATTTTTTGCTCATGTTTTATGTAAATTTTAATAAAAGCTTAAAAAGGTCAGGAAACCATAATTATTTATCTTGTTATGCAATTTATCTTAAATAAAATCATTTAAATTTTAAAGAAGATTTTCATATCCATTTTACCATCAATTTAATTTATCTATTCATACTAATACTAAAAATTGACAAATTGTTAGTTATTCGATATTAAGTTCAGTTTGTAAACGTAGGTCAGACTTTTTAAAAAAAGTTTCAAATTTCATAATTTTTCTTCAGTTGAAATTAAAATTTTGAATAGATTTTATTTAATGATTTTATGGTATGTGTGGTTAAAGTTTGAAACCTGTGTACAGTGCTATAATAATACCTCCTGTCAAACATGACTTTAATCAGAATTTTATTTGAAATTTGTAATCTGGACCTGAGTTTATCAATTGATTTTCTGTCATACATATATCTAGACACTGATGCAAAAAGTAAATTCACCAAAATAAAGCTCAAACACATCAAATAAATGGATAACATCTGTCATATTCCTGATTTTGTACAGGCATTTTCCTATATAGAAAATGGAGGATTTAACCTGGTTTTATAGCTAGCTAAACATCTCACTCTTATGGTATATAAGAATTGAAGGCATCTCTCTTAAACTTCCAATATAACTTAACGGCATTTGAATTACTGTGGATTCGTTATTATTTGTGGGATACCAAACTTCTAGCTTTTCAGGGTTTAAAACATGATGAATGAAATTGTAAATTTAAGTGGACATTTTATATAGGCTTGTATGCTGACTTTTGAAAGACCATGCAGGAAATGAAATATTCATGAAAATACATTATTTCTTCATTCCCTGAAAATTAATATTAAACAGTATAGTCTTAATGTCTCATACATGTATGACACTTTTCTTAGTCTAAAGATTGCATGAAACAATTATGTTGTATTCATCGCTAATTTTGACCAAGTATTAACAGACTGGTTAATAAATAATTCTAAGAGGAAGTTTGCTTGATCAAATGTTTTGAATTGAAGAATATCGTTATGTTTAATCATGTAACAGTAATGAATAAGCAAGTATGCCAAAATCTGAGCACAACCAGCAAATTTCTAGTGCAGAACCAATTAAAAATTTTTATGTACAATTTATTCCTTTTAAAATTGTAGAATGTTTCAATCTTGTTATATTTGAAAAATAAGACCATTTTTTGCTCATAATTGTTGTAATGAACAGCTAATTAGCTATTGTTTGCTGTTTACATTAAATCTTTATTCAAAAGGATGAATCAATGAAAGCAGCTGTATTCTTTCATGTACACCATGACACCTGTATCTTCCAGCTATCGGTTCAAATTTCAAAAGTTATGTAATGATTATGTTTTCAATATAAAAGGTAAACGATTTGTTAAAAGAAATAACTTAGATGTATTTATCAGAGTTGAGAAAATCAATTGATGGTAATTGTTATAATGACAGGAATACTGTTATAAGGATAAGTACTTGTGCTGGTGCTATGGTTGCATCAGGTTAAGTTGAACTGTAAATTTGGTTCGTGAAACCAACCTTGTCCAACTATGCTCAGCTGGTCTAAAAATCTTTTTTTTTTAATTACACTTGCAAAAAATCCCATGCCCATACCTGTAGCCAGGGGGGTTTGAAGGGTTCGGATAAAGCCCCATTGAAAACAAATAAGCACTGTTAAGTCAACATTCTGTTCGAATTGTAACTGTTAAGGTCGAGTTCATGAGACCAAATAACCCTCCCTATGAAATTCCTGGCTAAGCATGCCAGTCTCATAAGGTTTAATAATAATTAAAGAAAAGCAACAAGGTTTTGTCTATGTTTATGAAATGATGTCATACATACACCTGCTTAGACAAAAGCCACATTTATTGTTATTTTTCATTTGGATAAAAACTGGAATATCTACATTATCATTAATGTAAGTTGTGAGTCACTACTAAAATTCTCTCTTAAGGATAAGAAATTAATCTACATTAAAAACAAACAAGATATTCAAGGTGTTTTACTTCAGAAATATTTTTGTTTGTTATAGTGCTCCTAACAAGGGAATTTGTTGAAGTCCATTGGTTTATTTTTAGTTATAAAAGCAATAACAAAGAAAAATTCAGTACAGAATTGAGGTCATAAGTTTTATTTTCTTTTTGTTTTGATTTGATTTCCCAGTTGATGAGGTAAATGCAAAATGATCATAATTTGAAATTTGGATGACAACTGTTATTCATATGTGAGGAACAGAATATAAGGCAGCAACCATTTGATTTTCTGGGGGGGGGGGGGGGGGGGGGCTATGGTTTTTTTTGGAAAAAAAAGTTTGTTTCCAGTTTTTGGAGAAAAAAATAATTTGTTTTTGATTCTGAGAAAAAAAAATTGTTTGTTTCACCCTCAGCTGCCACTATATGTAATGCTAAAATTGAAAGAAAAAAATTGTTTTCGACTTGTCGCGAAAAAAATAGATTGTTTTTCGCCTCAGTCGAAAAAAAAAATAAAAAAATAAAAAAAAAAATTTGTCCAGAAAAAAAAACCATAGCCCCCCCAGAAAATCAAATGGTTGCTGCCTAAGGCACACATTAAAGATGTCATACGAAAAACATTTCTTTGTTTATAGAATATGTTTGAGTGAGATGTAGAAATCTTTGATCTCTGTTGTAGATCCTTTGAAAATTATTTGTCAACAAGCTTGAATTGATGTAAACATGAAGATGTTACAAGTCCACATTTTTTTATATCAACGTTTCTCAATCTCCCAGTTTTTCCATGTCTGATATATTGAGAGTAGATATTTATGGTAATGTTAAAATATTAATAGATAATGCTCTTTGATTTTATGGTAATTGTTCTGTTATAATCTTTTTATCTAGGAATAAGGGAATTAAGTTCAGTGTGTTTTTATCTGATTTTCTGTGATCCTTAGAGATTCTATTAGGCAAAACTCAAAAACCTAATAACAGAATGCATGACAATTAATTATCAAGCCTCAAGTTGACTTTTTATTGTAAAATCATTATGTCAGCTTTTGTATGTTTAGCAACTCATCCCCTTTTTACTTTAGTTTACAAGGATAGGTTTACATGTACATGTATTTTTAAGGTGTATATATTTACATTCAGACTTCCATTTATAAAAAAAAAACATGATATGTGACTCTGTACGATGAATTCCTCAAGTCCATGGACGTTATAAATGTTGAAACAGTTTTTTTCTAACTTGTGAGATGTAGATATTCAATTGAAAAATCCTTTTCTGCCATTTCAAATGACTTTTATTTTAAATCTCAATGTTTGTTGAATGGGATATGAAATCTTAGACATGAGTATTTTATTTGTCTAAGATATACAAAGTTCTTCTCGTCCAATTCTGGTTCTCAAATACCAATATTTTACATATCAGAAAGTTATTAAATGGTGAATTTCATTGTTGTCAAGTCACTCTAAATCACTTACGAAAATATTTACCATGCAAGTACCGTTTGAATAGCTGTCGATACTACAGTGAAGACGTAAGCCCTTCAGTAACAAATTTACCCAAATATCTCTGTATGGTGGGGTGGTGGGTCAAGGTACGCTCGGCTTAATATCTTTAAAGTAAGTTATTTGTATGCTGTTTGATTAGGTTTTGATATGTAGTAATAAATGTATAATATGAATCTAATGATATAACAGGTTACGACATTATTTTGTCGTGGAAGAAGAAATGATGCGATACGGGTTATTGGATTAAATTTACCGGAAAAATCTTTTATATAATGTATCTTTAAAGAGATGGATTTATAAGGGTTAAGAATAATCAAGCAAACAGTTACATAAAATGTTTTACAGAAGAGTATTTAATAGATTCAGAAGCTATTTTTGGTGTTCTCTTTTACTTTCCACTTTGATCATTACCATACAGTGGCGGCATTGTAAAGAGATTTGTAAACAGGATAATTCTCTTATAAATTCCTCTCTAGACTTGTACCTCAATAGGACAGTGATAGTAAGAAAATCTCAATTTATATTAATGTTTGTAATTAATTATAAAATACTTGAGAGTCCATTGAAGCATTTTATAATAATAATTAAGTCTTAAAAGTTATGAAGTACATGTAAACTCGGCTGTTTTCTGCTCTTTGATCAGGTTGTTGTCTCCCTAATTTCCATTCTCAATTTTATTTGAACTTGTTAAAAGCAAGTACGGAAGGTTTAATACTGTTCAGTTTTCTATGTAGAGATGTTCAAGAAAATAATAAAAAGAAAATACTGTTACTTATGCTTTTAATAACTTATTTTTCGATCTATATAAAAGTTAGATGCAGTATGATTTCCAATGATACTTTTATCCACTCAAGACCAAAGAATGATGATTTAAACAGTTATACGTCACTGAAGGGCCTTCAACAATGGGCAAAGTAGGTGATATCTAAAAGCTTTACAATGCCCCTGCATGACAAAAATGGTCTGTGTAAATTAAACTGTATAGTGATAATTGGTTATTTCAATAACTGTTATTCTGTTATTTCCTGTGTTTGAAACTCAAGATACCAAACATGTTAAAGGCCACAAGTAACTCAGTACATGTACTTCAATTTGGGGAGAAACATATATAACTCTTCTATGTAATGGTATGCATTGAAAACATAGATTGACCTTCAAATTCATACACACAAAACGAAATTATGATTAAAAATTTTCTTTCCTTTAAATTAGTGTTATAAGCATTTTAGAAATATCTGTGTGTAAGATCTTGATAATATTATGTTGATCAATAATGAGGGTTATAATTAAGGTTCCTTTTAAATCTTCCTTTACATTGAAATGTTACCCATGTAATAACTGTTAAATAATTTAAGGTCAATACTAATAATTACAGTATTTTGAAAAAAAAGTAATAAATTATCTCCAGTTACAATGATTGAATGATTGCAGATTATTGCTGGTTATATTTGTTACGGTAGTCATTTTTCTTTTGCACAAAAAAATACCAGTTTGGAGAGTGTACAGTAGTGTGGAACCCCAACTTTCATCTTTAAACCAAAGGCTTCTGGTTAACAGTTATTATAAAGATCTTCCCATCCATGTATGTATCTATTTTTTACAATGACATGCCATATGTCCTTTGAATAGGGGTAAACACTTGGAGATGTCATGTGTTTTCCATGTTATCTTGGGTTGCTGTCTTGATTTATACTAACCTCATATCAAGGTTCAGATCCAGGATTTTGAAAAAAATGAGGTGGGGGAGGGAGAGGCATTGTCATTTATCATATAAATAGCCCCTCCCCATAATAACTTTGACTGATATATAGCCTTTTCATACAATGATTATCTTGTTATATTCCAAACATGAGACTGTTTCTTTCCTTTTCCAAATACAACAGGAAATAATCTGCCAGGAAACATGACCAGGTTTCTATTGTTTATATAATTGAGGCACTAAAACACATATTTTATAAGGTTTCTTAGATCTATATCATGTTCTTTCTTCCTGAGAGTGCTAATTAGTTATCTGTGTTTTATAATTAAAAAAAATATCATGTAAAACCTCACCTTAAATAACAAGGTAAATGAAAATGTCCATAAGTGTTGTTTAATTAAGTTCGGCATGCATTTTCTTTATATTCAAACTTCAAGGACATGCATACTTTTATGACAGAGTGTTTTATGAGACAAAGGTTTTATGTTAAAATGATAAAAGAACAGAATCCTGAAAGAAGCATATTTAGGCTAGTCAATAAGTAATTTAGTGTTGAACCATAATTCATTCAAGACGGAATGATTTACACTAATTCTTTAATAAGGTATGCCACATTATAAATGAATTTTGCTGTTTTGCACACTCAACAATCATTATTAAAAAAAAAAATGTCAATAGGTTTGAATTAGAACATTTACTCTTACATATATTTACAAGCAGGTGGCATCTGTGTCCCATGGACACATTCTTGTTTTATTTGTTAATTGATTTCTCATCAATCTGGCTGTTATGTTCTCTCATTTCAACATTTTGCCATGTTGGAGCTTTTTATAAACTGACTATGCAATATTGGTTTTGCTCATTTTTTGAAGGCTGTTCAGGGACCTTTAGTTACTTCCTTCTATGTCATTTGGTCTCTTGAGAAATAGAGTTGTCTCGTTGAAAATTGTACCACATCTCTTCATCTTTATATACAGTATTGAATACCCATTGGTGGACTTGGTCTATTTTCTGTTCTATGGTAGGGTTGTTGTCTCTTTGATTCATTCCCCATTGTCATTCTCAATTTTAGTACTAATGGTTTTATCCATTGTCAAAGGTCGTACATTGAACTGTTCTTGCTTACAACCATATCATTTGGACTCGTGTGGCTAATTGTCTCTTTGGCAATTATAATTCTCCTTTCATACAAATGATGATGAAAAAAAACCCTGAATGTGACTATAAAGTGTTTAGAGCCAGTTTGTTGATGTAATTATTCAACTTGTCGCAAAAGTACATTTAATAATACCATAAATGTCTTCCTAATGATCACAATGTAAAACTTGTAACCTGGCGTGATTATGGACTTGGTCAACTTGTCAACAAACGACAGATTGAATAATGTTGTATGACAAGATGACAACAATTAAAACATCATAAATTGGACATTTATGGCATTTTATTACATTTTTTGACAATTAAAAGTACAAGATACATTCCTAGATGTATTTTGTTATATAAAAAATCCAAATAAAAATGTGTGATGAATTTGAATGTGAGGAAATTAAGTTAATAACGATATTTCATATTATCAACCTATCTGTTGCTTGACTTATTATAAGATGTATTGTTTTAGACCAGCTGTTTTATTTAAGAGGTGAACTTTCTGATCTTTAGGTTGAAAACAACTGATATTGGGACAAAATGTTTTTTTGTCCAAAACATGACCTAAGTCTAAGACGGTTCTGTTACTATATTTCCATTAATTAGAAATCTAAAGAAAATCTAAATTTGATATATATTCTTCTTGTATTGAAGTTTTGGTGAATCTCATAAAAGGAATATATTTAGTTATGTATATTTTGTTGCTTCTTTTTTAAACAAGCTTTTAGGTTTATCTGCTGACAATGTATAATTTTAAAATCAAAAGCAATATAATTAAAACATTGTAAGCAAATTCTTCAACGTAATACTTTGACATCCTATGTCTTTTGATATTATTTCTGGAATGCATCACATCAAGCTTTTCTCTTGACTTTTAAAACGTAAATTGTGGCCCTGCAGCTAGATTTCACCAGTAAGTTACAAAATTACCCCTGATATGCAGGTATGAATTGGACTGTATATTATTTCATTGATAGATTAAAATTGGAAAGGGTTGAGGGGTATTAAACAAATATTTTCTATGTTTTCAAATTATTCCTCTGTTAAAGACCAGTTGCTTTATTCTTTTAAAGTATGACAGTTCATTGCTATACCATCTATCCTTGAAGTTCTTTTAAGATAGAAGCATAACATGTCCTTAGAAGTCACTGACATTGTAAGATCGACAACAACATACTAACAATCATGTTTACATTCATAAAGATGTTGGTATCACAGAGAGGATAAACCACATCATTTATTGAAAATGACAAGTTGTTTTAATTAATTGATTTATTAACATGTGGTTGTCCTTCATGCTAGTTTGTCTAATATTTTGTGTGAACTTTCCATAGCAGTCTGAAACTGGCACTTTTATTATGTGACTTTAAAAATCTTTCACTTTGCTTAGTTCTTATCTAGACTTACCCAGTAATTTGAAAACTATGACTTTGTGATATTTCTATTACTAGACTCGTAATTCCTTTATTCCAAGTCAGTTATGAAGGGTTGAGATTATTGTTTATAAATAAAATGTTTTTTTCTGTTCTTGGATTTTTCTTGATGTTTTACATAATAATTAGTTGAGTACGGTATAACATGGTTTTTGGCTTGATTTAATCCCTTCTGCAATTTCTGAAACTAGCTTTTATGAATGTTTTTTTAACATAAATTAGGCCGTTGGTCGTCACGTTTTAATTGTTTTACTTTTGTCATTTCGAGCCTTTTAAAGCTGACTGTGATATGGGTTATGCTCATTCTCGAAGGCCGTACAGTGACTTAAAGTTGTCAATTTCTGTGTCATTTGGACTCCTGTGGAGAGTAGTCTCATTTGCAATCCACATCTGCTTTTTATACGACCGCAAAATTTGAAAAATTTTTCGTCGTATATTGCTATCACGTTGGCGTCTGCGTCGTCGTCGTCGTCCGAATACTTTTAGTTTTCGCACTCTAACTTTAGTAAAAGTGAATGGAAATCTATGAAATTTTAACACAAGGTTTATGACCATAAAAGGAAGGTTGGTATTGATTTTGGGAGTTTTGGTCCCAACATTTTAGGAATTAGGGGCCAAAAAGGGCCCAAATAAGCATTTTCTTGGTTTTCGCACTATAACTTTAGTTTAAGTTAATAGAAATCTATGAAATTTTGACACAAGGTTTATGACCACAAAAAAACGGTTGGGATTGATTTTGGGAGTTTTGGTTTCAACAGTTTAGGAATTAGGGGCCAAAAAAGGGCCCAAATAAGCATTATTCTTGGTTTTCGCACAATAACTTTAGTATAAGTAAATAGAAATCTATGAAATTTAAACGCAATGTTAATGACTACAAAAGGAAGGTTGGTATTGATTTTGGGAGTTTAGGTCCCAACAGTTTAGGAATTAGGGGCCAAAAAGGGACCCAAATAAGCATTTTTCTTGGTTTTCGCACCATAACCTTAGTATAAGTAAATAGAAATCTATGAAATTTAAACACAAGGTTTATGACCATAAAAGGAAGGTTGGTATTGATTTTGGGAGTTTTGGTCCCAACAGAATAAGGGGCCCAAAGGGTCCAAAATTAAACTTTGTTTGATTTCATCAAAATTGAATAATTGGGGTTCTTTGATATGCCGAATCTAACTGTCATGACTGTGTATGTAGATTCTTAACTTTTGGTCCCGTTTTCAAATTGGTCTACATTAAGGTCCAAAGGGTCCAAAATTAAACTTAGTTTGATTTTGACAAAAAATGAATCAGTTAGGTTCTTTGATATGCTGAATCTAAAAATGTACTTAGATTCTTGATTATGGGCCCAGTTTTCAAGTTGGTCCAAATCGGGGTCCAAAATTAAACTTTGTTTGATTTCATCAAAAATTGAATAAATGGGGTTCTTTGATATACCAAATCTAACTGTGTATGTAGATTCTTCATTTTTGGTCCTGTTTTCAAATTGGTCTACACTAAAGTCCAAAGGGTCCAAAATTAAACTTAGTCTGATTTTAACAAAAATTGAAATCTTGGGGTTCTTTGATATGCTGAATCCAAAAATGTACTTAGATTTTTTATTATGGGCCCAGTTTTCAAGTTGGTCCAAATCAGGATCTAAAATTATTATATTAAGTATTGTGCAATAGCAAGTCTTTTCAATTGCACAGTATTGCGCAATGGCAAGAAATATCTAATTGCACAATATTGTGAAATAGCAAATTTTTTTTTAATTAGAGTTATCTTTCTTTGTCCAGAATAGTAAGCAAGAAATATCTAATTGCAAAATATTGTGCAATAGCAAGATTTTTTTTTAATTGGAGTTATCTTTCTTTGTCCAGAATCAACTTAAATCTTTGTTATATACAATATACAATGTATATTCACTTTTTACTACTAACTGATAAATTAAAATAATCTTTACCATTCAGTGATAACAAGCAGTTTTTTTACATCTTATTTCCTTATCTTATCTAAAATGTTTTTAGATAATGTATGTTGGACATTTGCCAGACATGACTATGATGTCATTTTCTATTTTTATTTGCCAATAACTTTATGTAAATAACTTCATTGGAAATTTGCCAATATAAAATGTTGCTGATGAAGTTTTTTTTATTGTTTTATACAATAAACAATGTATATTCACTTTTACTACCAACCAATCTTTACCATTCAGTGATAACAAGCACTTTATTTTACATTTTAATATTTTATGATGTATTTAAAAGAGTAGTTATTGTTGCAAACTCCATTAGAAATTTGAATTGATATCAGTTTTGGAAAAAGGGAAACGGGGATGTGAAAAAAGGGGGGGGGGGGTTAAATTTTTCTCATTTCAGATTTCATAAATAAAAAGAAAATTTCTTCAAACATTTTTTTGAGAGGATTAATATTCAACAGCATAGTGAATTGCTAAAAGGCAAAAACAAACTTTTAAGTTCATTAGACCACATTCATTCTGTGTCAGAAACCTATGCTGTGTCAACTATTTAATTTTAGATTTAAAAAGTTTGAAGAAGATATCTTTAATTGTAAAATTTGTAAAATCTTGACATTTGTTTTGTGTAAAAAAAAACCATGTAATGTCAAAAATTTGATCACAATCCAAATTCAGAGCTGTATCACACTAGAATGTTTTGTCCATACTTGCCCCAACTGTTCAGGGTTCGACCTCTGCGGTCGTATAAAGCTGCGCCCTGCGGAGCACCTGATTTTAGCTCCCCTGGTCCTTCAGGCCAAGTGAGCTATTCTCATCACTTTGCGGCTGTTGTCTGTTGTTGTCATTGTTAACTTTTTATACGACCGCAAAATTTGAAAAATTTTTCGTTGTATATTGCTATCACGTTGGCGTCGTCGTCTGCGTCGTCATCGTCGTCGTCGTCCGAATACTTTTAGTTTTCGCACTCTAACTTTAGTAAAAGTGAATGGAAATCTATGAAATTTTAACACAAGGTTTATGACCACAAAAGGAAGGTTGGTATTGATTTTGAGAGTTTTGGTCCCAATATTTTAGGAATTAGGGGCCAAAAAGGGCCCAAATAAGCATTTTCTTGGTTTTCATACTATAACTTTAGTTTAAGTTTATAGAAATCTATGAAATTTTGACACAAGGTTTATGACCACAAAAGAACGGTTGGGATTGATTTTGGGAGTTTTGGTTTCAACAGTTTAGGAATTAGGGGCCAAAAAAGGGCCCAAATAAGCATTATTCTTAGTTTTCGCACAATAACTTTAGTTTAAGTAAATAGAAATCAATGAAACTTAAACACAATGTTAATGACTACAAAAGGAAGGTTGGTATTGATTTTGGGAGTTTAGGTCCCAACAGTTTAGGAATTAGGGGCCAAAAAGGGACCCAAATAAGCATTTTTCTTGGTTTTCGCACCATAACGTTAGTATAAGTAAATAGAAATCTATGAAATTTAAACACAAGGTTTATGACCATAAAAGGAAGTTGGTATTGATTTTGGGAGTTTTGGTCCCAACAGTATAAGGGGCCCAAAGGGTCCAAAATTAAACTTTGTTTGATTTCATCAAAATTGAATAATTGGGGTTCTTTGATATGCCGAATCTAACTGTCATGACTGTGTATGTAGATTCTTAAATTTTGGTCCCGTTTTCAAATTGGTCTACATTAAGGTCCAAAGGGTCCAAAATTAAACTTAGTTTGATTTTGACAAAAAATGAATCAGTTAGGTTCTTTGATATGCTGAATCTAAAAATGTACTTAGATTCTTGATTATTGGCCCAGCTTTCAAGTTGGTCCAAATCGGGGTCCAAAATTAAACTTTGTTTGATTTCATCAAAAATTGAATAAATGGGGTTCTTTGATATACCAAATCTAAGGCCAGAATTTTTTAATTTGTTGGTTTACGGATCCGCCGACCCGATTTTGCCGATTTCCAGAATAAAAATAAAATTCACTTTTCATGCTTTTGATTCCTGTCGACCCTAACAAATGCATTATCCCTGAAAAAATAATTAAAATATTCTTTTTTTTTTCATGAAATGAAATGCATTTATCGCTATCAAAATTGATAACACTTTCTGTTGTGAAAAAACAAAACTTCCAGTTTATGTTTCTAAAAATAATGAAATCAATTATAACTGACCTTGAAATGTCGTTTGCGCAAATTATTTTGCGAAACGAAACCTGTGTTTAAAACCAATTACACAATAAGTTCGTTTTCCCTATTTGTCATCAATCCATAAGATGCATCATCTGATAGAAATAGACTTGTTCAAATGTGGACAGGTGGAAGACGTCAAGTTAAAGTACTGAATATTAAATAATCATTTGGAATTTTCTTGTTTCATAGATAATAAAAAAATATCGTCCATTTCCATACCTGTCAACCTGTGACGATGAAAATGCAGGTCATGACCTGCATTGAAGAATCAAATCTCAGGTCATAACGCGTACGAACTTTTTCGAGCTGAATTTCAGTATTTATGGTACATTTTCTTATAATGTATATCAAAGATACCAAAACATCAATGCATTTTCACTTGGTTAAGTCATTTTAAATCTTATTTATTATTATTTCATTATACTTTTAAAGATTTTTATAAATTTGTGTATCACAGTCTTATGTTCTTTACTTTTTGTCATCATCTTAAATTTATTTCTGAAATGTAATTTTAAAATGAGAATACTAGCCTTTAAACATACCATGTAGAGGTGTTACATGTATGAACAATCATCTATAAGGAAATTAGACTATGATAAAATATAATAATACAGTTAAAGGAAGTATAAATGTAAAAAATAATTTTCAACTTTTTTTTTAAAAATTGTATAAAGTTATAAAAATAATGAAAAGTTATTTTTCAATATGTATTTGAATTTTATATTATTATGATTTAATCTTTTTCACCCATAAAACGTAAATATAAGGAATAATTTTGAATGGTGACAAATAAGGGGAAGTAACTCTTAGTTGAAATATCTTTGTAAAACAACAGGGCAATTTATTTACGACCTAAAGCTAATGTATTGGTGTTAATCAACAGTGTGTTTGACACCAAAGCTGTCAAGTGAAGCCATGCACTTAATGGGTCACTTAATTTGACAGTTTACATAGCTAGATGAACTGCATGTTCATGGAAGAATTACAAATTTGCCGGTATTTCAATCAAAGTAATATTACTTATGAAAATCAATCTCAAGGCTAAGAAATACGGGTGAAATCGGGTCATTTTCGGAATTTCCGGGTTATTTTAATGACCCGGCGGGTGATCCGGGTGATCCCTCAGAATTGTGAAAATCTCAGGTCATACCCGCAGAATCCGTGTCAGTTGACAGGTATGCATTTCGATAAAAAACGGGAATGCATGACAACAGATTAACCTGATATTCTCGTTTTTCCAGTGGACGAGTCTATTACGTTTGTTGACACATGTGTTGAAACTTATTTTCGTATGACGTTTTTACATTTTTTTTTCTTTATTAGTTTTCGTGCTTGAAGATCATAATTCACCAAGTTTTCTGGAATTGATTAAGAGCTACGAGAATGATTTGTGTTTCATGTCCGTGCACCCCCTGTTGTTTACGGGAAATTATTAGAATATTGTTATGCAATGTTTATAACAGCTGATTTCATCGAATTAAAAATCTAAGAAATGATGACAAAATAGGATAACAAACATATTGTTAGAAAGGTAAAATATATATTTATTTTGCATATTTTTCTGTCTTGCAAGATATTTTTTTTTATTTTTTTCCCGACTGACCGACCCGACTTTTTCATGGGTAAAATCCGTAAACCAACAAATTAAAAAACCCTGGCCTATCTGTGTATGTAGATTCTTCATTTTTAGCTCACCTGGCCCGAAGGGCCAAGTGAGCTTTTCTCATCACTTGGCGTCCGTCGTCCGTCGTCGTCCGTCGTCGTTAACTTTTACAAAAATCTTCTCCTCTGAAACTACTGGGCCAAATCAAACCAAACTTGGCCACAATCATCATTGGGGTATCTAGTTTAAAAAATGTGTGGCGTGACCCGGTCAACCAACCAAGATGGCCGCCACGGCTAAAAATAGAACATAGGGGTAAAATGCAGTTTTTGGCTTATAACTCAAAAACCAAAGCATTTAGAGCAAATCTGACACGGGGTAAAAATGTTAATCAGGTCAAGATCTATCTGCCCTGAAATTTTCAGATGAATCGGTCAATCGGTTGTTGGGTTGCTGCCCCTGAATTGGTAATTTTGAAGAAATTTTGCTGTTTTTGGTTATTATCTTGAATATTATTATAGTTAGAGATAAACTGTAAACAGCAATAATGTTCAGCAAAGTAAGATCTACAAATAAGTCAACATGACCAAAATGGTCAGTTGACCCGTTTTGGAGTTATTGCCCTTTATAGTCAATTTTTAACCATTTTTCGTTAATTAAAGTAATCTTTTACAAAAATCTTCTCCTCTGAAACTACTTGGCCAAATTAATCCAAACTTGGCCACAATCATCTTTGGGGTATCTAGTTTAAAAAATGTGTGGCGTGACCTGGTCAACCAACCAAGATGGCCGCCACGGCTAAAAATAGAACATAGGGGTAAAATGCAGTTTTTGGCTTATAACTCAAAAACCAAAGCATTTTGAGGAAATCTGACAGGGATAAAAATGTTTATCAGGTCAAGATCTATCTGCCCTAAAATTTTCAGATGAATCGGTCAATCGGTTGTTGGGTTGCTGCCCCTGAATTGGTAATTTTGAGGAAATTTTGCTGTTTTTGGTTATTATCTTGAATATTATTATAGATAGAGATAAACTGTAAACAGCAATAATGTTCAGCAAAGTAAGATCTACAAATAAGTCAACATGACCAAAATGGTCAGTTGACCCGTTTAGGAGTTATTGCCCTTTATAGTCAATTTTTAACCATTTTTCGTAAATTAAACAATCTTTTACAAAAATCTTCTCCTCTGAAACTACTTGGCCAAATTAATCCAAACTTGGCCACAATCATCTTTGGGGTATCTAGTTTAAAAAATGTGTGGCGTGACCTGGTCAACCAACCAAGATGGCTGCCACCGCTAAAAATAGAACATAGGGGTAAAATGCAGTTTTTGGCTTATAACTCAAAAACCAAAGCATTTTGAGGAAATCTGACAGGGGATAAAAATGTTTATCAGGTCAAGAACTATCTGCCCTGAAATTTTCAGATGAATCGGTCAATCGGTTGTTGGGTTGCTGCCCCTGAATTGGTAATTTTGAAGAAATTTTGCTGTTTTTGGTTATTATCTTGAATATTATTATAGTTAGAGATAAACTGTAAACAGCAATAATGTTCAGCAAAGTAAGATCTACAAATAAGTCAACATGACCTAAATGGTCTATTGACCCCTTAAGGAGTTATTGCCCTTTATAGTCAATTTTTAACAATTTTCATTAATTTGGTAAATTTATGTAAATTTTTACCAAATATAGTTCTCTGTTACCAATGGGCAAAGTTCATGATAGATATAATTGTAAGAAGCAAAATCGTTCAGTAAAGTAAGAACTTCAAACACATCACCATCACCAAAATACAATTTTGTCATGAATCCATTTGTGTCCTTTGTTTAATATGCACATAGACCAAGGTGAGCGACACAGGCTCTTTAGAGCCTCTAGTTGGTCCTGTTTTCAAATTGGTCTACACTAATGTCCAAAGGGTCCAAAATTAAACTTAGTCTGATTTTAACAAAAATTGAAATCGTGGGGTTCTTTGATATGCTGAATCCAAAAATGTACTTAGATTTTTTATTATGGGCCCAGTTTTCAAGTTGGTCCAAATCAGGATCTAAAATTATTATATTAAGTATTGTGCAATAGCAAGTCTTTTCAATTGCACAGTATTGCGCAATGGCAAGAAATATCTAATTGCACAATATTGTGAAATAGCAATTTTTTTTTAATTAGAGTTATCTTTCTTTGTCCAGAATAGTAAGCAAGAAATATCTAATTGCAAAATATTGTGCAGTAGCAAGATTTTTTTTAAATTGGAGTTATCTTTCTTTGTCCAGAATCAACTTAAATCTTTGTTATATACAATATACAATGTATATTCACTTTTTACTACCAACTGATAAATTAAAATAATCTTTACCATTCAGTGATAACAAGCAGTTTTTTTACATCTTAATATTTTATGATGTATTTAAATGAGTAGTTATTGTTGCAAACTCCATTAGAAATTTTAATTTAGATTAGTTTTGGAATAAGGGAAAGGGGGATGTGATTAAAAAAATTGGGTTCAATTTTTCTCATTTGAAATTTCATAAATAAAAAAGAAAATTTCTTCAAACATTTTTTTGAGAGGATTAATATTCAACAGCATAGTGAATTGCTCTAAGAGAAAACAAAATTTTTAAGTTCATTAGAACACATTCATTCTGTGTCAGAAACCTATGATGTGTCAACTATTTAATCACAATCCAAATTTAGAGCTGAATCCAGCTTGAATGTTGTGTCCATAAAATGCCCCAACCGTTCAGGGTTCAACCTCTGCGGTCGTATAAAGCTACGCCCTGCGGAGCATCTGGTTTCATTTGTAACTTCTTGAGGACTGAAAGGAATGGAACCAAACATGGCATGAATGTTCCTTATGAGGTGCTGATCAAGCTTTGTTGCTTTGTAGCCGATCCATCATCCAAGATGGCTGCCAGCAAGTTTAACAAAGGACCCTAAGGGAAATGCATACAAGTGTCTTTTTATAGAGAACCAATGAATGGAATGAAACCAAACATAGCATGAATGTTTGTTATAAGGTGCTGACCAAGTGTTGTTATTTTGGAACCATTCCATCATCCAAGATGGCCATCAATGTGGGACTTAATTAAACAATCATTAGAACCCTACGAGAAATACATACAAATGTTGCCTCAATCATTATTTAAGTATCTGTTACATTGTATTTTTTTTTTTTTTTTATATGATTATAAAAACCCAAGTATAGTCAGGTGAGCGACACAGATTCTTGAGAGCCTCTAGTTATATTTGAAATGAAATACATCTTTGTATCACAATTAAGTCACACACAAAAAATGACTAGTGGTCACTTATTTAGGAGATTATATCTTTAATATTTGCTCTTGAAATATAAATATGGTTTATATCACTATGACAGGTGTTTCTTGGGGCTTTAGGATGCAAATGTCTGTATTAACCTCACTGGCCCGTGTCACAATTCTCAAGATAATAAATGTTTGGAAAGTTCAGGCAAAACTCCATTATTTATGTGTAGCCACAGTAACCTCATTCAATCTTTTCAGGTTCAGTAGTGAGAAAACAATTAATTATGTATGTAATTTATGGTTTATGTATGTCATCTGTATTTTTGTTTTTTGAAATAATTGCGCCTTTTTTCAGACCACTTTATTATGACATGTAATTGTGAAATATGATATCTTACAAATAATGATGTTGTAATTGTTTTGTCTGCATATGGATAATACATCAGCATATATGGTATGTAACATGGAGTAATTACTGGCTTAAAATGGAAGAAATTCAATTTCTGAAAATCTAGTTTAGATTTAGATGCATTTGTTTTGTCTGACAGAAAAGAATATTTTGTGACAAAGAGAGACTGGCATATCCATTGTCTTCATTATTCTTTTTGTATGTGTCACAATTTTTGTGAATTCTCAACTTCTTCAAATACGCTCGACGGAAATTTCTATTGAACACACATTTTTGATATGAGTGAAATTTGGAGTTTCTGATATCAAGTTATTGACTTGGTCATTTCTGTTTATATCAGTGAGTTAATCTATAAATAGCTTGACAGAATTGCACAAATTATTTCTGCTCTGCAAGTAAGTAATCAAAATCTGAAACAGTGAACTTAAGAAAGGTAGTAATGGTAACAGATGACAGTCCCTATGTATGTACTGCATTGAAGACCTATTTATTCTACATGTGCTTCAATTATCAGTGGTGCACAAATAAAAAAATGTGGGAGTCAAAATCAGACTTGAAGTTTAATAACATTTTTATAATATGTGTTAATTAATACCTCAATATTATAATAAATAATGAAGGCATAATGTCATAATACTTTCATATTAAAAAAACAAACCTTTGGGCTGAGTAGAAATGAAAACCACATAGAAGTGATTTGGCTTACTTCTGGTAGATTTATTAAATCGTCACAAAACATTCATTTGTACCTCAAATTGCAAATGACATTATGTAACAATGAAATTTCTTTAGAAATGTTATCAATGTTTTGATATAATCTCCATAACAAGATTTTGATTGATATGCATGTTTATTGAGATCTAATCGGTGTATTAGTTTTCTCCAATAACACCCAGTCTAAATGTTCTACGATATTGAAAATACAGATTTACTTTCAATATCCATTTATTACATGGATCAGTCTAGATTGGGCGACATGAATGGAAAGATTTGAAACATTAGTTCAGAGTATATTAAATTACTGTAAGAATGGCCACCTTATGTTGTGGTAAAAATGAATAAAAATATGATGTCTAATTTTGGAAAACAGAAAGGTTATTGTTCATTAAATTTTTTTTTACAAATTATTGAAGAAGAACAAAGTTTTGATATATGATGTGTGTTTATCTCGTTACATCACATTTGTTAGCTTGTTTTAAATACATTAGTTAACAAAGTAACAAAGAGCTATTTCTTGTAACAATACTTTTTTCCTAATTAAAAATGTTTTGTGCCAAGATTCCCTACCAATAAACATTATTTTGTGCACATGTTTATTTTGTGACATTAATTTTGTGAGACACTATGACTTTGATCCCCAGATGCAATACATCAATAAATCCTTGCTTTAACATAAGCTAACATGGTTGCTGTTTGTCATATTTGTTTTTATTTATTGTTTTATCCTGAATCTGGTAGTTGGTTTTCTTGTTTGAATTGATTCACATGTTGTCATGTCATGGCCTTTTATAGATAACAATACAGTATGGGTTTTGCTCCTTGTTGAAAACTATGAATGTGTGGTCACATCAATAAAAACTTAGTTCACATGTTCAATATGATACGACTGTTCTATATATGTTGTATATGCCTTTCTAGAATTAATAAATGACTTAGATTGTGTAGTTTACTGAATATGGAAAGGTGGTAGTAAGAGCAAGGAATGATTCTATGGATACACACGCTTCTTTGCAAATATTATAATTTTGTATCTTTTAACTTTATTGTAGGCTGTGAAACCTAAAGATGAATGGCTGAATGATGTCCAGGGTCTCTGACGTGGCAAGGAGCGGCTATCAGATGGCGCCACATCAGTACAGACGTAATGTAAACAAACAACCAGAAATCTATGATATAAATAGTGATCTACCACAAAATAACAGGTTTGTCCAGAATATATTCATAGAAAATTAAATAAATACGTTAAATTGGTTTTGTCTAATTCTAAAAAATAACATGACATTGTTTTTTTGTATTAACCAAAATTAATTTTTAGTGTCTACAAGGCAAATATTCATTAATAGTCTGTTGATTTCCAGGGGCGGATCCAGCCATTTTAAAAGGGGGGTTCCCAATCCAGGACAAAGGGGGGTTGGTGGTGGGTTCCAACTATATGTCCCCATTCAAATGCATTGATCGGCCAAATTAAAGGGGGGTTCCAACCCCCCCCCCCCCAAGGAACACCCCCCCCCCCCCTGGATCCGCCAATGATTTCAAAATAAAATATTTGTCATTGATTTGGATAAAATTGTTGATACCATATGGTGTTGTCTTATATGATTGACTCTCTATGTCAAATGATGTCAGTTTGCAAAAAAATCCGCTCAAACTGATGCTTTTGGCTGTCTTAAACTTGCAATGACTTGAGAGTTTTTATTTTGCATCCTGTTAAAGGCCATACTAGAACGTTAATCAGAAGCCAAGCCGTTAAAATGATAAGTTGATAAAAAGTGTTCCCTCGACTCTTCACTACTCTCAGAATTTTTCCTTTACCTGTAAATAAAAATTTTGTAATTTAGCTGTTATTTTTGGCCTCACATTTTAATTAAACTTATTGATTTAATTTGAGAGTAAAGTTTTAATATTATGCTAGCTACACTTGCTGATCACTTTATAGATATAAAAAAATGAATGTCATTTTTCAAAGGGTCATATTAATTTTAAACCTCATCATTTATGTATTATAAGCTGTCATTAAATTTTTCAACTTTGAAACTTCATGCATTACTTTTGTCATCAAGAAAAATTTGTACCCCACACATATAGATGGTAGATTTTTTATTGCTTGTGAGAATTATCTGAAAATTATTATAATATTTAATAAGATAACATTATTTAAACTGGTAATTTAAACAATTTTTGATATTGGGGAAAAGAGTCCTGCTTATGCTGGATGCTTTGTTTAAGGAAAAACTTCATCAATGGGAAAACTTCAAATATAAACAGATATTTTGTTCTTTTTTTTTTTTCTTTTTTTTTTATACCATGGCTTTGTTGGAAATTTTAAGGGCAAAGAACAGCTGTTGTACTACGATTTGTAGAAAAAGAATTTTATAAAGTAAAACTGGTCACAATATTTTTTACTGACAAATTTATATCGAGGTTATTTCTGCTTTTATAAATTTAGAATAAACACATTTGGAGTTTAGTATGGTGTTCATTATCACTGAACCAGTATATATCTGTTTAGGGCCAGCTGAAGGACGCCTCCGGGTTCGAGAATTTCTAGTTGCATTGAAGACCTGTTGGTGACCTTCTGCTGTTGTCTGCTCTATGGTCGGGTTGTTGTCTTTTTGGCACATTCCCCATTTCCATTCTCAATTTTATTTATTTAAAAGTTCAAAGTTAAAAAAAAAATTATGGGGATATGTGGACGGGATTTTCTAACTGCCTTGAAGAACAATTGGTGGACTTTGGCAGTGTACTGCTCTTTGGCTGGGATGTTGTGTCTTTGACACATTACATGTTTCCATTACCAATTTTGATACTTGCTCAGTTAATAAGAAAAGAGATCTCAACAACTAACTCACAGTGGTTACAAGGTTGCATGAAAGAATTTTAAATTGAATGGCCTTCAATTATTTTTGTTTGATTCTTTATTGTTTTCCCATATAAGTTATTTCTTTTGTTTGTACTAAAATTTAATTTTGACTTAAATACAAAAACTTCAATACTGGTTTAGACTATCATACTTGGAAAATCCAAAAACATAACCAAGCAGTTTATAAGTTATTTTTAGTATTTAATTTCCTTTTTATTTAACCTAACCAGGAAGTAAATCAGCTCTTTTTGTTCTTCATGTATAATTGAAAGGCTTGCAACAAATGTTCTATCAACTTTGTGATGTTTAAATTGCAAATAAAACATAAAAAAATCAAAGTTAAGGCGAACTTTATTAAATATTTAAAAGACAATAGTGAGTGCTTGATGAAGTGGCAAGTTTTAGGTGGCTAAATTTCAATTATAACCGATTAGAAAATTTATTATGAAAATTGCTGATAGATGGTTTATGATAAAAATGCTTTTATAATTGAAAAAATATATAATTTATTTGGTAGATTGATATTGTTTCAGTTTGCACGGTTAGCCAGACTAGAAAAATTTCATTTGGACTAGTAAGTTTTTGCAAAACTTTGTTAGGACCAATAAGAAAAAATTCAGAATAATGGTCTTTGGACTAGTAGTTGAAAAAGTTTTTTGGTGCAGACTTGTTTTATTTGTTTTTGTTATTGGATGTTGTTACACAGTATATATGACTGTGTTTACAGCAACATTGTCAGAGCATCTGAGATCACTATAATTTTTGGTTGAATTTGTGTTCCATTAGGTGTTAAGTTTTCTATGTTAGGTTTCGTTTAAACTGTTGTTCTCCATTTTGTTGGGTTTTTTTCAACATTATTTACCATAGCTTTGTTGGTTTGTTTTCAACTTGTTAGTTAAATGGTATCTTTTGCCTGTGAATTACCATAAATGTTAAAATGTAATTGCATTTGAAAATTTTAGAATTCAGAATTAATGAAATTTAAAACATATTGACAAAACAAACAAGACTTATTCCCAAATGTGATCTTCAGTCTGTCTTAGCCATTAGGACAAAGACAAGCTCAAGCTTATATGAATACCTCCATGATCTTGATAGGTTGAAAACAAAGTGTAAGGGGTCAATTCCCTGTGCTATTGTACTTTTACTTCTGGGAGGTAAATATGTTGATAATGGAGAATGTAATATCATAATTATTAACTATAACACCGTTAGCTTATTACTGCCCCAGTAAATCACTGCTTCCTGAGAAGATGTTCTTTATGGTCCTATACTTGGTTTAAGACAATTTCATTGTTTTGTAACTCAGACAAATTATTTATATCGGTAAAAGAAAAAATAGCTTTCTTTAGTGATGAATCAGTACAGAAGTGGTCTGTACTTTTGCTTTTAAAATTAATTAAGGTAGTCATGCAATGTTATGCACTAGTTATAGAAGAAATTTATTTAATGTCCTTTTAAGTTGTATCAGAAACAACTGTATTGGTATTTTAAAGTTAAATACAGTGCATGGAAATACATATAGTATTCTTCATTCATAAGTTTTCACAATATAATATAATTCAAATAGAACCACATATTTTTCAAAAGGATATTCTGGGGTCATTTTTTGTCAAATTTAAAGAATTTTTATTACTAATATATAAGAGGAATTGTCACATTTTCTATTGGGTATAATTTTGTTAAAACACATTTTTATTTTCTGACTATTGAACACAAGATTTAATTTTTTGTCTAAAGTTGTTACATATTTCTACCAAATTAAATTAAAAACAGTCAACATACAGTCTTGAACAACAATAAACAAAGGTCTGTACCATCTTCATTTTAGCTGAGTCAGTTTCATCCCTATAATTACCGGAAATCTATCTTTTAACAGCATCTTGAACTGTAACTAATTACATTTACATGTACATGTATGGTTTCAATGATTAATCCTTTGACAGTTCTTCGATATGTTGGAAATTTACATCATTGAGAAGTGATTATTAATATATTGTAACTGATTGCTAGAAAAATACATGTTGTAGATCACTGTCTCTTGACCTAAATGTAACTACAGATTTTCCACCTTTTTATTTTAATTTTTACCACTTTCTTGTTCACTGGCTGTTTAATGGGAGATAACTCTAACTGATATAGGTAACTCATTCTAGTTATTGTGTAAAATCAAAGTTTGACAGGGCTTGACATTAACGCTTGTCCGATTGTCCGGGACAAGTGGACACAGGTGTCGGGCAAGTAGATTCACCATACTACTTGTCCGATGGGACAAGTGAAAAAACAAGATCAGATAAAAATAGATCAAATTCAAGACTTATACATTCCCAAAAATATTAATGATTGTTTTATTGATCATACTTAATGAAATTATTATTCATTGATTGAACCAGAGACATATAAAACTTGTATAATATGTCTCTGATTTGGAGTATTGAACATGGTGGCAGCCATTGACCAGGGGGATATAAGTAAGGGGAAAGAAACCAATGTTAATGTATCTTAGTATAAGCTTCCTTGAATTAGGAGCACCTCCATATGGAGTTTTACCTTAACTTTAAAATATTAAATTAAAGTATGTTTCATTTGATTTTGCTTTTATGCATAACAATACATTAAAAAAGGTTTTATTTGATAAGATCTATGATATAAAAATTTAAGATGAAAAAAAAAAAAAAAAAAATCTAAAAAGGCAGATTTTTTAGTGAAATGTGTATGTACTTCATGATCATATATATCAATGTATATACAAATCAAAATAAATTGTAAAAGCTTGTTTTAACATCATCAATAAATTAAAAAGGTTTACTCATATACATGTTCAAGGTGGCCAGGTGTATTTACGTCCTTGGTTTAACCCATACCACTACTAAAGAATGAATAGGTCCATAGGGGAACGTAGTGGTTTGGGAAGAAATGATGATTTAATGATTGACAAATGATAGTGACATTGAGTCAGAGAACACAGTCTTGCAAAAAAACTTTTATTCTGAAATAATGAAATGTATTTTGATGCGGTATTCATATAACATTACAAAATGCTCCTTTTATTAGGTACAATCAAAGCCTAAGTGTTATTATTGCATAAATCATCAATATGTTAGATTTTTAATTATGAATTCGGACAAGCGAGTTAAGAGTTCGGACAAGCTGATTTCCTTGCCACTTGTCCGAAGGGACAAGTTAGAAAAAATGTTAATGTAGAGGCCTGTTTGATTATAACATTGAAATAAGATCTAAGTGGTTTAAAATTGACTTGCACATTTTTAGCTCACCTGGCCCTATAGGCCAAATGAGCTTTTCTCATCACTTGGCATCAGTCGTCCTTTAACTTTTACAATAATCTTCTCCTTTGAAATTAATTGACCATTTTTAACCAAACTTGGCCAAAAACATCTTTTTGGTATCTAGTAAAAAAAATGTGTCCAATGACTCAGCCCGCCAACCAAGATCGCCACCATGGCTAACTTCGGAACATAGGGGTAAAATATAGATGTTCAGGCTTGTATCTTTAGAAAAAATTGCATTTAGATCAAATCTGACAAAGCGTAAAATTGTTCATCAGGTCAAGATCTATCTATCAGACAAATCAGACAACCCATTGTAATCTTTTACAAAAATCTTCCCAGAAACTACTGACACAAATTTAATCAAAATATGTGAAAGATTACACGAGTTGTCTCCCATTGAACATAACATTTAAAAGTCTTATTTATGTATCATTTTGATATTAAAACATAAATAGGTATTTTAACAGTAAAAAGAAAACCCAACTGTTTCAACAAACACAATTAATTTTACTTCAGACAAAATTGTTGTTTATGTATCTTTCAGTCATACCTCAAAATGTATTTAGAACACAGTTGCATGTTAGTCTATTTACTTTTTAAAGTTGACTGTCTGGTCATCAAATACTACAGTCATGAATTGATAAATGTGATGTTCAATGGGAGACAACTCATGTAATCTTCCACAAATATTTTTATTGGCATAACCATGATACTCAGATATAATAATTGGAAAGCTTGAATAAATAAAGATATGGGATATATATCAATGAGATAGTTACTCTACAACAGAAATAACTAAAAGATATGAGTTTCAATGATTAGTACTGGTACCATTCAAAGACTTTTAAAGGCCTATTAAGCTAAATTACCCAGTTTTATATGAATTTGGTTAAATATACTTATCATGAAATTGCCTCTATATATTATAGTATATGTTTGCTTTTACAACATTTTCTCATCGCAATCAAGGGAAGACATCAAAAGATCGATGTAGGATAAAAAACTTAAATCAAATAGATTGGGGGTGGGGGTCAACATTGCTGCAAGTTTTGTTAATCCAAAATCGATTTTACATATATCCATATAGGTAAATCAATTTTTCCCAAATTAAGTTAAGGGTGGGGTGTGGGGGTCAATGAAAAAACTATGTGAATTAAGTCTTTTATCCTATGTTGAACTTTTGATGTCGTCCCTAACTAGGTGATGAAAATTACACTCAGATGCTGATTGTTCATGTATTTGATCAGGGATAAATGAAACCATCATAGTGCAATATAAAGACCAAATTATTCTGGTTAATTTTATTCTTCTAATTGTTGCATTGCAACAATTTCAATATGCACAATAAATGGTTATCATGTGTTCGTGGCACAGCTGTTAATTAGTAGATATTTTTTTACAACCCTGACACAGTAAGATCTTAATCAAGTTTGAGACCTCAAAAATTATTCAACTCAGTGAAATAAGTTATAGCATCAAAACAACATTCTTAGTTAACCATCAAAACAGTTTCTATCGTGTCTAATTAAAGCAGAATAATTAGTAGTAATTAGCTCCCTTGGGAACTTTCATACTGTGATATTTGTAATAAATATAAAACATTTTTCATTTACCAAGAAAAATAAGAAAATGTTATCCATACATCCTATTGGGATTTGGATTTGATTACCTCATTACAAAGAACTATACTAAAAATGAACTTTATGTCTTTTTTGACAATTACGTGGTTGTCAGTCTGTCTTATGTCACACAAGTTTTCACGCGTCTTTCTGGAGTTTCTTCATTTACTCCAAGCAAAGTGCCAGCAGCAGCATAAGACTCATTATAAAAGTACATGTAGTTGAAAAAGATTTAATGACTGTTTTGCATAAAGTGTCCGTGTAGCTATGCAAAGGGAGGCAACTGTACTTTTGTTTTATAACAACAATCACAATGTATTGACAGTATGCTAAGAATGCTAATCATGTGGTGATTATTTTAACATGAACTAATTCAATCAATTTATTTAAACCATATATATTTTAGTATATCAGAGAACTGTGTCTGTAAGTATTTTTTATCCCTCTGCTGCTAGGCAAAGATGGGATTTAGTGTTACCCTTGACCATTGGTCTGTCTGTCCAATATTCCTTTCTGCACTATAACTTAAGTAGTGCTCATTCAAATATTATGAAACTTGTTCACAATGCTGAGAACTTAAATTTGATGGTAGCGAGTCACCTACCAAACTAGAGTTGTTCCCCTTTATAACTTGGAAAATTGCAATTTTTGTTTGTATCAGAAAAATTATTACATAAGAAATAAAAAGATGACAATGAAAACAACACACTGCTCAAAAATATGCAAGATTAGAACAAAATAGAACTCAGTGTCTTAAAACCTAGGAATGACATCAAATGGTCTTTAGCTCTTGTAAAGTATTTTTACAAGAACTTAATGAATTAAAGCTATTCTTTTGATAAGTTTTATCTACAATGACATTGTTCAAAACATTTAATTTTAATGTTTGATTTCAGTTACCCGTACTATTAGCTCTGTACATTATGAATCAGGACATTATGAATCAGAACTTTTTATTATTTTCCTGCTTATTTCAGTTACACTGTAGGTCAGGACATTATGAATCAGAACTCTATATTTTACTGTTTGATTTCAGTTACCCTGCACATGACAATGAGCCAGAACTGTATTGTTTTGAAGATTTTATCCCCAGTGATGAACCAGTCCAGTATTGTAATGTAGAATCCATGCACCCCAGTGAAATGACCTGTCTGTCATGTATTAACAAGTAAGTCCACATATTTATCACCCTGGTCATTTTATGTCCTAGAAAAACAGCAGCAAACTTAAGAACAAAAGTTAAGCAATGAAATTCAGTTTAAAACCCTTCTAAAAGTTCTTAAACAGTTGATAGTACTTATGAATTTTAATATCTTCTGTTTCAAATACCAGAGAATATCCCTAAATTTACCCCACAGTTAAACTGTAGTACCTTACATGGTATATTAATGCAAGTCTTCCCTGAGGTTATTCAGTAGAGACGAGAGGGTTATTCTTGTATTTTATGTGAGTCCATCAAAATATTCAAGAAGAAGCTGACATTTATATGATAAGTCTGCATATTGCCAGAAAAAGTTATGTATTAAAATTTCTGCTGATGATGCACATACATTTCTCTTCTTGTATTTGGATCGGACTTTTATTACATTGTAAACGGCAGAAAACGTTAGCATTAGCATAGAAACAGTATGCTTATAAATCTGATGTATGTGACCTCTTGGTCATCTTAACTCTAGTTATGTCATTAGGTGTTCTATCAACCCTGCTACATCCTGATTGTGCCTGTCCTACTTCGTCAGGAGCTTGTAAATCAGTGGTTGTTTGTTGCTGTATTTCACATTGTTTGTATACCCCACCGAGAGACATATTTTTTCGGCCTGTGGGTCTGTTCATCTGTTCCACTTCAGGTTGAAGTTTTTGGCAAGGTAGTTTTTGATGAAGTTGAAGGTCCAATCAACTTGAAACTTAGTACACATGTACTCTATGATATGATCATTTTATTTTAATGTCAAATAATACTTTTTTTACCACAATTTCATGGTCCACTAAACAGAAAATGACAATGCATATGGGGCATCCATGTAATGTGGACACATTCTTTATTTTTTTTTATAGTTTTGTCCATAAATCAGGCCTTTAGATTTCTTGTTTAAATTGCTAAACATTCATAACTTTGGGGCTTTTAAGTTTACAAAGTGGTGTTGGTTTTGCTGATTGTTGAAGTCCATACAGTGACCTATAGTTTTTAACTTCTACATTATTTGCTCTGTGGTGGTGAGTTGTCTCATTAGCAATCATACCACATCTTCTAATTTGTACATATACTAATATCTCTATGGTAATATAAATGACACCTTTCAGAGAATTTAGATCCTGTTGCAACTTTAATGAGAGTCGTGGTCTGAATGGGGAAAATTAATGAACTAAAAATATCTTTTGATACAGAGAGAAGTTGATATTTTTATGTTGCTGACAATGTTGTCACTAAGGGGAACATACTTTTTATTATTCTCATTGTTCTGAAAATAATCATTAGCAGGTAAAATTGCAGTTATTTTCTATATAAACCTTTCCGTACGTATGTAAAGAATTGTTATTAGAAATTGCAAAAATTATTCTATCCTGTACTATAACAGTTTTCATTGCTTCTGAATTGATGAGGATTTGAATTAGTAACAGGATTTCATTCATCGGGAGAAATAGATTTTCTGTAAAATCTCTGTTTTTATGACAGCACCAAGTTTGCAAATCAGTTTTATTCAGTTTTATCATTTATAATATTCATGCAGCAATTTCTGAATTCTTCCGCGTATTGCCTACGAGGTCAGCCACAGAGGTCAGCTAGCGTGGGTGAAATATCCCAGTAGGACCAGGAAGCGTTTGATTAATTTATATACCTTATTTACTTGGTTTAATATTAAGATTCCATCAAACGATAGCGATAAATAGAATTATTGATAAATTTAGGAAATAATGGGTAACTTTTATAGCATTTGATCCTAGAATACTTTAAGCTGATGATGTATTATGGACATATAGTTTTCTTAAGGAAATAGATGTGATGTATATACATTAATTAAATGTCTTTATGGTTCTTGGTTTGTTAGACAATGTTGGTTCCTCGTTTGTTAGATAAATAGACAGAAAAATAAACTGAGTATATTAGTTTGTTTAATGCATGTTCCTTAATAAATTGTCTGAAAGTTATCAAAATTTGATGAAATATTTGAAATTAAGAGATGTAAAAAAATCAAATATTAATCTGTTAAAGAATAAATGAAGTACAATATTATATAAGAGTTATAGATAATGGTAGTTGAAACTTTATGTATAGATTAAGTCCTATTTGATTTATGTACTGAATTTTCTTTAGTTCTCAGTGCAGTCTTTTATACGACAGTTATGTTCAGCAACATTTGTGTCCTTATGACCTTTAACAAAACATGAAATACAGTATCTAATTAGTTATCAAAGGTACCAGGATTATAATTTAGTACACCAGACGCACGTTTCCTCTACATAAGACTCATCAGTGACGCTCATATCAAAAAAGTTATAAAGCCAAACAAGTACAAAGTTGAAGAGCCTTGAGGATCCATTTATTACAATAAGTTTTATGATAATTAAGTGTCATAGGAAAAGGAATGTATATATACAGTATATTTTATCTGGAAAGTACTCAGACAATATTTTAATGCAGTGAATTTTTTGAATGTAAAAAAAACAACATAAAAAACCAGCTTGTAATCTTGTCGCATTAGAAATTGGTACTAGTCAGCATAATAAACAAAGAAGGAATGTTTGACACAGCAACTTACCAAAACAAAGGAACCAAGGTCATCATACAATTTTATCAAATAGATTATTCTTAAAATTGGGTTTTCAAGTCTCACAAGATCACATATGCATTGAATGAAAAATTGAAATCTAAAACCGCCTTTGCAAATGTGTCTTACTCAATCGATTTTCACCTTTTTCACTATTTTTATCTTAATTTAAATCATCTTACACTTGGTAAGATATACAGCCAGGGTCAGTTGTTGAAAAAATAATAATTTTTGAATACTATTTCATCTTGTTTGTTTGATAGGCAGCTTATTCTTATTTGAGTTTAATTAAAAGTAGGTGTGTCTGGAAATGAAGGGATTGTGGGATCACGGAAAATCAATGTTATCAACATTTCCAAGATGAAAACAGTATTTGTCTTTTTAAGAAAACTTGTCATTAATATTCAATACAAGATCCTTCATTTCGTGTTTAATTATAACTACAAGACCTTTGAGTAGGGAGCGCCCATGTTCCAATTTGTTGATAAATAGACTAACAATTTTCATTTAGCAAGGAAATCCTGTTTCCATTACTGAATGACAACATCGCTAGTTTCCAGGAATGAAATTAATGTGCGTGAAATTAACGACTACTTTGGATATAGGTAAACATAACAACCATACGAACAGATCACAAGGCTCTATAATTGAAGAGAAAATAGAAATCGTGATTATCGTTTCTGCAAAGAAGGAATGGCTACGTCTTATTTATTCGCTGAGGCCAGAAATGTGCTGTCTTTTTGATTACAGCTTTTGTTAATTGGTTAGCTGACAACTTTTAGTATAAATATAAGTTTTCATGACAGCTACAAGAATCGTTTTTATTGCTATGATTTGAAAGGGATTGGAAATAAGTCATTGTAATTACTAAAAAGGTTCAAGCAATTTGGCTACAAATAGCTAACACAGCAAAATCTGAATAACATTCATCTGCAGAAATCAAGGATTTATTCCATTTCTTATGACATCTCTCTAAGGCAAAGTGGCACAGTACTAAGAATTGTTTTTTTTTTATTTAAGTTATAACACAACTTAGTTCAATCGAAAATACCTCCTTATTTCAAAGACCAGTCTGTACCAATCATTTCTTATACCTATACCAAACCTATTGCAACTAAAATTTTCAATTACAAACACGTTTTGCAGGATCTCGATATTGACGACTTCAAGTCTAAACCTCCTGATTGCACTTGTGCTAGTTCCCAATTCACATATAATCCTGCTGGCCACGTTATTACCAGTGACCTCAACATTGTTAATAACACGTCTCTGCGAAATGTGTTATCGAAAGGTCCGAAATATCTTGAGCCTAAATCCATCAATTGGAAATACAACTTTAAAATTTTGATGGATTCAGTTGAGGATTATGCCAGGCAATGGGCTAAGCGTGAGAAGGAAGACGTAGACACTCTTTCCGAATGGATTAAGGCAGTGAGGTCGTTGATACAAATCAGAATTAAGAAACTGAATGGGTCTATCAATGCCCATGCTACGTCAATCTTTAAAGACCCAAAATGTTGCAAAACACCTATCCTACCTCCATGACAAATATGTTGTTGTCCCCGCAGATAAAGCCCCAAACAACATCGTTTTTGTCGAGCCTGCAACTTTTGTTGCAGAAAGCTCGACATAGGGATAGTGATCCGGCAGCGGCTACGGCGGCGGCCGCGGCTACGGCGGCGGCGTTAGCTAACTTCTTAAAAGCTTTATATTTTAGAAGGTGGAAGACCTGGATGCTTCATACTTTGTATATAGATGCCTCATGTTACGAACTTTCCGTCAGTCACATGTCCAATGTCCTTGACCTCATTTTCATGGTTCAGTGACCACTTGAAAAAAAAGTTCAAATTTTTTGTAATGTTGAATTCTCTCTTATTATAAGTAATAGGATAACTATATTTGATATGTGCGTACCTTGCAAGGTCCTCGTGTCTGTCAGACAGTTTTCACTTGACCTCGACCTCATTTCATGGATCAGTGAACAAGGTTAAGTTTTGGTGGTCAAGTCCATATCTCAGATACTATAAGCAATAGGGCTAGTATATTCGGTGTATGAAAGGACTGTAAGGTGTACATGTCCAACTGGCAGGTGTCATCTGACCTTGACCTCATTTTCATGGTTCAGTGGTTATAGTTAAATTTTTGTGTTTTGGTCTGTTTTTCTCATACCATATGCAATAGGTCTACTATATTTGTTGTATGGAATGATTGTTAAGTGTTCATGTTTAGCGGGCAGATGTCATGTGACCTTGACCTCATTTTCATGGTTCAGTGGTCAAAGTTAAGTTTTTGAGTTTTGGTCTTTTTATCTAATGCTTTATGCCATAGGTCAACTATATTTGGTGTATGGAAATATTTTATGATCTTTATGTCAGTCGAGCAGGTTTTATTTAACCGTGACCTCATTTTCACGGTTCATTGCACAGTGTAAAGTGTTTGTGTTTTGGTCTATTTTTCTTAAACTATAAGTAATGTGTCAACTATATATGTTGTATAGAAGCATTGTTAGCTGTACCTGTCTGCCTGGCATGGTTCATCTGACCTTGACCTCTTTTTCAAGGTTCATTGGTCTTTGTTTAGTTATCTTGGTTAATGTTAAGTTTATGTGACAGTAAGTGAGTTGTAATAAAGCTTAGCTTTATACTTAGGACTATCAACATAATATCAATGATTAGTATAGAAGGCGAGACATTTCAGCGTGTGCACTCTTGTTTTAAACTATAAGTAATAGGTCAACTATATTTGTTGTATGGAAGCATTGTTAGCTGTACATGTCTGCCTGGCATGGTTCATCTGACCTTGAACTCATTTTCATGGTTCATTGGTCTTTGTTTTGTTATCTTGGTTAATGTTAAGTTTATGTGACAGTCTTTAATAAAGCTTTATACTTAGGACTATCAACATAATATCAATGATAAGTAAAGAAGGCGAGACATTTCAGCGTGTGCACTCTTGTTGTATGTAAAACTCATTACATTAACTGCTTGATAAACGAATTAGGTATTGACAATTCACTTGGAAACTCAACATATACCCTCATGACACTTACCAAAGAGGAAATCCTGGATAATCATAGGTCTGTTCTGTGTTCCTTTGAAATTTCAACCAAAGATGAAGAACTGGATCTGCCATCACTGTATTGGATACCTAAACTACATAAGTGTCCTTACAAGCAACGGTATATTGCTGGGTCTTCCAAGTGCTCCACGAAACCTCTTTCTAAATTATTAACATCTATTTTATCAGCAATCAAAGACAGGCTTCAAAGTTATTGTGAAACTGCCTATTCTAGAGGGGGCGTGAATCAGATGTGGATACTTAAAAATTCCAAACATCTTTTAGAGTACATACAATCTAACTCTCTTTCATCTTGTAACAGTATTAAAACATTTGACTTTTCTACTCTGTACACTAGTATTCCACATTCCAAACTAAAAGACAAATTGAAAGAGTTGGTATTGCTTTCCTTCGTAAAAAAGAATGGCCAACGTAGATACAAGTATCTTGTCTTAGTGAGGGACAAATCCTACTTTGTAAAGGATCACTGATTCGAACAAAAAATTCTCTGAAACTGATATTATCAAGATGCTTGATTTCTTGATTGACAACATATTTGTTACGTTCGGAGGACGTGTTTTTCAACAGACTGTCGGCTTCCAATGGGAACAAACTGTGCCCCTCTACTTGTCGACTTGTTTCTTTATTATTATGAGGCTGACTTCATGCAGGAACTTCTTAGGAAGAAAGATAAGAAGTTAGCAATATCCTTTAACTCTACTTTTCGCTATATAGATGATGTTCTTTCACTAAATAATTCAAGATTTGGTGACTATGTGGAACGCATCTATCCAATGGAGCTAGAGATAAAGGATACTACAGATACAGTTAAGTCGGCCTCATATCTTGACCTACATCTAGAAATTGACAATGAGGGTCGGTTGAAAACAAAACTTTACGACAAAAGAGATGATTTCAGCTTTCCAATTGTGAACTTTCCAAGTAGCAACATTCCAGCAGCACCTGCATACGGGGTATATATCTCCCAATTGATACGATATTCCCGTGCTTGCATTTCCTATCATGATTTTCTTGATAGAGGGTTGCTGCTCACAAGGAAGCTATTGAACCAAGAGTTCCAAATGGTGAAGTTGAAATCATCCCTTCGTAAATTTTACGGACGCCATCACGAGTTGGTTGACCGTTATGGAATAACCGTTTCACAAATGATATCGGATATGTTCCTTACGTCGTAACTACAATCCCCTTCCCTTTCATGAATGTGACCTACAGAATTAGACTATTTACCGGATTTGTTATCACATAGGAATACGACGGGTGTCGCATGTGGAGCAGGATCTGCTTACCCTTCCGGAGCACCTGAGATCACCCCTAGTTTTTTGGTGGGGTTCGTGTTGTTTATTCTTTAGTTTTCTATGTTATGTCCTGTGTGCTGTTGTTTGTTTGTTTTTTTCATTTTTAGCCATGGCTTTGTCAGTTTGTTTTAGATTTATGAGTTTGACTGTCCCTTTGGTATCTTTCGTCCCTCTTTGACTTTGTAGCTCAAAATTTTGAATCCATTTACCCTTTGAAAAATGTACATTTTGATGATAAAAAAGAGTGAGTTTAAAGTTTTGAAGTTGTGTGCCTACTATAATAGAATTGTTTGAAGAATTTTTCACATTTTCAGGACTATGGGAATTTATTTTCCAACAAAATTTCCAACCTTTTATAATTGCAACTATATTGTAAACCATTGACATTGATCAGTCGCTATGTGTAACCTGGACATTTGAGACTTTCACACATTTTGAATTATTTAAGCCACCATACATGTTCATTTGAAATTCTTAAAATATTGATAAGATTTGCCTATTGAAATAAATCATACAGATTGTTCCATCAAATTTTAGAATTTTGACCCAATCTTAAAAAGCATTTTTAATCTGATCATCAAAGTATCTAAACAACAAATATGAATTCCTTTTTAATGACATCTGTTTTAATAGAAGACAAAGAGCATCTTAAGGTTGTAAATGATATATAAGAAATGACAGCCGTTTTGACGAATCCTCGGGAGTTCAATGAAAGTCTCCCTGTTAGAAATGACAACGGTTTTGACGAATGAATCCTCTGGAGTTCAATGAAAGCCTCCCTGTTAGAAATGACATTTACAGATGTCATAAGAGCAGACTAATTGAGAAGTACAGTTAGAGTATAATTAACAGAGTAGTACTACCACCAGCTGTGATGTATTGTTAAACTGATAGATGTTCACTTTAATATATCCTATTGTCTATATTGACTCAGTCCTAAATTAAGTTGGATCAGAAGTAAATATAGTAGCATCTCTGTCTAAAATAGAAATACTGATGAGGAATGATACTAATCTCATTGTGTTTATTCTTATCAGGGTTTTTTTTAGAAGTGCATTTCTGAGTGTCATGTCTAATATTTCGTTATCTTAGTTCCAATCAAATTCCCTACGTGACAACTTCTCATGAAAAGACTGCTGGAAGAAATAGGAAATTGAGATGTTTGTTCACTATAGTATGTGGTTATAAATTCTTCCGTTCTGAAAGAGAAAACTATTAAAGGGTCATAGAAACTAAGCATTCTTGTGTTTAATTTGCTTTGTCATACTATTATGTAAAAACAAAAAACTTATAATATCAGAATTTATAGGTGTTGAACATGCAAAATGCAAAAAGAAAATCAAAAGATATATAGATTTCATTTTTTAAAAAACCTTTACTTTACATGATATTAATATTGTATGCATGAATGTACTGAAATTATAGAAAAATGTATATTAGGTTTGTCACGTGTAGGTTGAACTGAAACAATTTGAAGAAAAAAAAACTCATTTGCTTTTGTAAAGTTTGATCTTCAAAATGGAAGAGTAAAATATGATATATGCTGCTTACACATGAAACATGTGGGATTATAATAGATATGAAATTAAATGATGCATGCCTTAGGCTTTTGAGTTCTATCATTATCTCAAATATCTATATGAAAATAGAATTTGAGAAAGAAGTAGTGTAAAAGTTATGTAATTCTGTGGTTGTTCATCGACCATACAAGACCCTCATGGTTTGTCAAGGTTGCTAAAAACCACCCTCATAGTTATTGCAGCTGTTTGTTGGTAATATGCATTTTTAGAATAGAGAATGGAACAAAAATGTTTTGTTTAAAATCATGCCTCTTGATTTTTTTGTTTCTGAGTTCTTATAATGACGAATAGCCCCTAAAAAGTTATAACGGACAATAAAAAAAGACAAACGCAAAATTATAGACTCCTAATTTAACTAAAATTGAGAATGGAAATGGGGGATATGTCAATAACCAAACCAAAGAGCAGATAACAGCACCTGGAGTTAGGCCTCAGCTGGCCCCTTAAAAAAATGAGTTCAGTGATGTTGAATGTCATACTAAGCTCTAAAAACTGTCTTTATTGTCGACATAAACTCTAAAACATACAAATGACTTAGATTTAATAAAACATACAACACAAACAAAGGCCAGAGGCTCCTGACTTGGGACAGGCGAAAAAATGTGACAGGTTTAAACATGTTTTGTGAAATCTCAACCCTATCCCTAATTTTTATGAAGTGAGCCCTCAACCCTCTCTCTAATCTAGCAGAGTCATGTCACTGCACAAGATGGAACAATTGAAAAATCGTTTGAAATGGATTGACTACTGGGGAAGATAAAGATGAACCTGAAAAAAAAACCTAGCTTAAAAGACAAAGATCAAAGTACCGATCTAAGAGTACTGGCAGTAACTTACAAGCTTGTTCAAAACCAATAGCAACTAATAAATAAATCATGATCTTCCAGACTAAAGTACCAACCAGTACACATCTTACAGATTTAATAATAGACATCATAAACAGTCTGAGAAAAAGCAGGATCTCTTCAAATGCCAAAATATAATTTCGTAATAGAAACAGGAAGTTTAGGACCATAACTTTTCATAAATGTATAACATCTATCTATATATTAGAAAATTTAGATCTACAAAATCAATGCTATCACAATATACCAGTAAGGTTTATTCAAAGGTCACTTATGATACTGTGTTAAAATTATATCCTTTTAGAATCAAGTGAATTCAATAATTTATATAGTAAGACTTAATATAAATGCTTGTTTTATTCATAATGAATAAGTAAAAGTTTTTTAAATTAACAAGCTTCATTAACAACTTTAATATAAAAATCAAGGTGTGCTAGCTTGGTTTGTTTGTTCAGATTCTTATTCTACATGTACTGATATAAACTTTTGAACCAATTATGTTTGTATCTTTTGAATTTTTGTTTTGAAACTGTTTATGACAATTCCAACTTGAATAGATTATGATAGATTCTTAATATCTCTAATTGCTTAATTCAAAAAAAAATATTCTGAATATAGGACCTTTAAAAATGAACTTTTCTTATGAAAAAAAGTGCTATCTTTAAGTTTATCTAGGTCTTTTTCGCAATCTCATTCAATCAATTATAGAATGATTGCCAAAAAAGCCGGAAACCATGAAAATCTGTGTTTGTGTTCATTAAGTTATTTAAAATCAAGAACTAAAAGATTGAAACACATTTTCTGTTGTAAAAGCTATTTCATTTTGAGTAATTACTGAAATATTGAAATTTGAAAGCTCACTTCACTTTTCTATGAAAGTCCATTTGTTTGTTAATCATAACATTCACATTTCAAAGTAGTTTATACTTTGTTGTAAACAACTTGAATTATTGTTAAATTAAAAATACATTAATTCTTTGGAATATGATTGACACAAATATGAAAACATGAAATTACCATTTAGAACACCCAAAATTTTGTCTGGAGCAAAGTAAGATAGGCAGGGCAGAATTAGGTTAATTAGTGGCGTCAATTAACATTTTCACTCTTGACTATGCCAGCAACAGTTTTAAAAATGTCTTTGCTGCAAAAACTGTGAGCCTGACTTGACATTGATGTTATAATTTTTCATGGTGTAATAAATTTGGTCTGAAAATTTATCAATAGAGTAATATGAAATGGAATAAAATCTCTTTTTAGCTCACCTGGCCCAAAGGGCCAAGTGAGCTTTTCCCATCACTTGGCGTCCGTCGTCCGTCGTCTGTCGTCCGTCGTCTGTCGTCCGTCGTCGTCTGGCGTCGTTAACTTTTACAAAAATCTTCTCCTCTGAAACTACTGGGCCAAATTACACCAAACTTGGCCATAACCATCATTGGGGTATCTAGTTTAAAAAATGTGTTCGGTGACCCGGCCAACCATCCAAGATGGCCACCATGGCTAAAAATAGAACATAGGGGTAAAATGCAGTTTTTGGCTTATAACTCAAAAATCAAAGCATTTAGAGCAAATCTGACAAGGGGTTAAATTGTTAAACAGGTCAAAATCTATCTGCCCTGAAATTTTCAGATAAATCGGATATCCTGTTGTTGGGTTGCTGCCCCTGAATTAGTAATTTTAAGGAAATTTTGCTGTTTTTGGTTATTATCTTGAATATTATTATAGATAGAGATGAACTGTAAACAGCAATAATGTTCAGCAAAGTAAGATTTACAAATAAGTCAACATGACCGAAATGGTCAGTTGACCCCTTTAGGAGTTATTGCCCTTTATAGTCAATTTTTAACCATTTTTCATAAATCTTAGTTATCTTTTACAAAAATCTTCTCCTCTGAAACTACTTGGCCAAATCAATCCAAACTTGGCCACAACCATCTTTGGGGTATGTAGTTTCAAAAATGTGTCCGGTGACCCGGCCATCCAATCAATATGGCTGCCATGGCTAAAAATAGAATCTGGGGTAAAATGCAGTTTTTGGCTTATAACTCAAAAACCAAAGCATTTATAGTAAATCTGACAGGGGTAAAATTGTTTATCAGGTCAAGATCTACCTGCCCTGAAATTTTCTGATGAATCTGACAACCCAGTTTTGGGATGCCGCCCCAGAATTAGTAATTTTAATGAAATTTTGCTGTTTTTGGTTATTATCTTGAATATTATTATAGATAGAGATAAACTGTACACAGCAATAATGTTCAGCAAAATAAGATTTACAAATAAGTCAAAATGACCACAATGGTCAGTTGACCCGTTTAGGAGTTATTGCCCTTTATAGTCAATTTTTAACCATTTTTTCGTAAATCTTAGTAATTTTTTTACAAAAATCTTCTCCTCTGAAACTGCTTGGCCAAATCAATCCAAACTTGGCCACAACCATCTTTGGGGTATGTAGTTTCAAAAATGTGTGCGGTGACCCAGCCATCCAACCAAAATGAAAAAAAAAAAAATCTGGAGTAAAGGTGTTTATCAGGTCAAGATTTGTCTGCTCTGAAATTTTCGGATGAATCAGACAACCCGTTGTCGGGTTGTTGATCCTGAATTGTTAGTTTTAAGGAAATTTTGCTGTATTTGGTTATTATCTTGAATACTATTATAGATAGAGATAAACTGTAAACAGCAATAATGTTCAGCAAAGTAAGATTTACAAATAAGTCAACGTGACTGAAATGGTCAATTGACCCCCTATGGAGTTATTGTCCTTTATAGTCAATTTTTAACAATTTTCATAAAATTTGTAAATTTTTTCTAACATTTTTCACTGAAACTATTGGGCCAAGTTCATTATAGATAGAGATAATTTTCAGCAGCAAGAATGATCAGTAAAGTAAGATGTACAAACACATCACCATCACCAAAACACAATTTTGTCATGAATCCATCCTCTTCCTTTGTTTAATATTCATAAAGACCAAGGTGAGCGACACAGGCTCTTTAGAGCCTCTAGTTAATCATAAAATGCATGTTACAAAACCATGCAATAAATAGATTATCAGTTTTGCTTTGTACAGAAATCATAAAAAAATAGCTGCTTTGTAATTGAACATTACAGCTTTTTCAGGTCAACTTTCAATGTAATAATTCATTGGAAAAGTTGATAGTATGACAGATGATATTTTACGGTATCTTATATACTATTTCTCACAGCTGTATCTTCCTTAGTTAGAGGTTACAGTGTCATTACTCCAATATTTGTCTTCTTCAAACAGATGAAAAGTTTTCTTGAATGCAACTATGAATTCATTAATATATGTTGGATTCTAATTTTCGTGGAATTCACAGGTACAGGGGAACCACAAATTTAAATGTTCAATGAATTACAAAATTTCTCAAGGAATGATAGTAGGCAGAGCTTGGCAAAACCAGGAAATTGAATATCCATGAATATGCAAGTTCTCCTCTATCAATGAAAATTGGTACCCACGAAAATAACTGAATCCACAGTAATAAAATATACATAGCAGCCAAGTCAGTTGGGGATCAAGAACTTTTCCTAAGGGGGGCTCTGACTGACCTAAAAGGGGGGGGGGGCCTCTCCAGTCATGCTTCAGTGATTCCCTATATAATCAACCAAATTTTTCCCACGAAAAGGGGGCCAGACACCCCCCCCCCCCCCTGGATCTGCCTATGCAAGTTTTTGTAAAAACAAATATTCAAAAATATAGTACATTAATCAATGTTTTACAGGTGAATTTGCAACAAATTGAAAACAAATGTGATAAATATATTGAATATGTCAGAATGAACCTCAAGCTTTGAAATTTTATTAAGGCTCTACTGAAAAAATAGTGATAAACAAATTATTAATGGTCTTTCAAATTCAAGGATGTTTCGTGGACAAATCTTGATGATGATCTCAAGGCTGTTGCCCTTTGATGAAATGGTAGCTGAGAAAGACCTGCTCATTCGAAGAACCATCGATTAACTCTAATTCCCTGATGCTCAAATTTATCCTTGAAAATTGGTGATTGTCCTAGAGAAATGTTTTTACTAAATGAGTGGGAAGCCTTGTTTAAAGATAACTTTGAATAATAAAAAACCTTCAAACTACTTCCTACTTTACTTTATCTCAATACATCAAATGTTTTTACAATCACGATTATTAACATTGTCTTAATTCTAATTATAAATCATCAATCATCGAAGATCATGTTAACCACACACTCAATTTGAAACATAATTAGTCTGTTACACACTATCTGATGGGTTTCCACCTGTATTTTTTTATTTTCTGTCTGATGTAGAAATCATTTTATGAAAAAGGTGAATTCAAAAAAATCCTTTAAGAAATTAATCTATTCATCATTATTATTTTCTGTAACCTCAGCATGGATTTTTTGTTATTTTATGTTGTTGTTGTAATTACCAATTAATTTAGCTTTTGGAATTCATTTTGAAAAAAAATATAAAGTTGAAATGAGTGGATAAGTCTGTGAGTTCTGTAGTAAAATTGGGGCCACATGTCAGAGAGCATCCCAACAAGCAATTTCATGGTCTTGAGAAATAAGCATTGGACTGTACATTATATTAAAAGCTTTAAAATAGCCTAAAGAACAAATTCTGAATTTCAATTACTGTCCTCATTATTTATGTTTGGCAGTTATTGTCTTCTTGAATAGTATCTAGACTGAACATTAAAACAACAATGTTCCCATGATGCAACATTCAAAGCAACAATGTTCCCATGATGCAACATTCAAAACAACAATATTCCAATGATGATGCAACATCCAAAACAACATTGTTACATTGTTCTTATAATTTAACACGATTTCCCATAATTTAAACAACGGTATATTGCTGGGTCTTCCAAGTGCTCCACGAAACCTCTTTCTAAATTATTAACATCTATTTTATCAGCAATCAAAGACGGGCTTCAAAGTTATTGTGAAACTGCCTATTCTAGAGGGGGCGTGAATCAGATGTGGATACTTAAAAATCCCAAAGATCTTTTAGAGTACATACAATCTAACTCTCTTTCATCTTGTAACAGTATTAAAACATTTGACTCCTCTACTCTGTACACTAGTATTCCACATTCCAAACAAAAAGACAAATTGAAAGAGTTGGTATTGCTTTGCTTCGTAAAAAAGAATGGCCAACATAGATACAAGTATCTTGTCTTAGGGAGGGATAAATCCTACTTTGCAAAGGATCACTCTGATTCGAACAAAAATTTCTCTGAAACTGATATTATCAAGGTGCTTGATTTCTTAATTGACAACATATTTGTTACGTTCGTAGGACATGTTTTTCAACAGACTGTCGGCATTCCAATGGGAACAAACTGTGCCCCTCTACTTTGCAGGGACTTTTTAGGAAGAAAGATAAGAAGTTAGCAATATCCTTTAACTCTACTTTTTCGCTATATAGATGATGTTCTTTCACTAAATAATTCAAAATTTGTTGACTATGTGGAACGCATCTATCCAATGGAGCTAGAGATAAAGGATACTACAGATACAGTTAAGTCGGCCTCATATCTTGACTTAATCTAGAAATTGACAATGAGGGTCGGTTGAAAACAAAACTTTACGACAAAAGAGATGATTTCAGCTTTCCAATTGTGAACTTTCCATTTCTAAGTAGCAACATTCCAGCAGCACCTGCATACGGGGTATTTATCTCCTAATTGATACGATATTCCCGTGCTTGCATTTCCTATCATGATTTTTTTGAAAGAGGGTTGCTGCTCACAAGGAAGCTATTAAACCAAGAGTTCCAAATGGTGAAGTTGAAATCATCCCTTCGTAAATTTTACGGACGCCATCACGATTTGGTTGACCGTTATGGAATAACCCTTTCACAAATGATGTCAGATATGTTCCTTACATCGTAACTACGATCCCCTTCCCTTTCATGAATGTGACCTACCAAATTAGACTATTTACCGGATTTGTTTTCACATAAGCAACACGACGGGTGCCGCATGTGGAGCAGGATCTGCTTACCCTTCCAGAGCACCTGAGATCATCCCTAGTTTTTTGGTGGGGTTCGTGTTGTTTATTCTTTAGTTTTCTATGTTGTGTCATGTGTGCTGTTGTTTGTTTGTCTTTTTCATTTTTAGCCATGGCGTTGCCAGTTTGTTTTAGATTTATGAGTTTGACTGTCCCTTTGGTATCTTTCGTCCCTCTTTTTTAACACCATTTATGGATAGATCCATTTCTGAAATTACAATTAACCTTGATACAGATACAATGACAACTCTTGACGAGTTTTAATACGTGGGACAAACCCATTATCATTATATGATAGTGTTAAATGTACTTTCCTGCCAACTCAGACACACTATCATTGATGTATCTATTGCATTTCCGTTTCCTACTTGTCGACTGTCCTGGCTTTAAAACAATTTTCTAATGGAGTGTACTTTAGATATATCTTGTTCATAAATCATTTAATTTCCAAATGCTTATCCCCCAAAAAGTGAACTATGAAACAACTTTGGTAATTATTTTAAGTTTAAGTGTGAAGTAAAATTCTGACAAAGTTTCCTTCTTCTTGAGATAAGAAAGTGCTTGTTAGCCACTGAAGTATTATATTAACGAGGAGATGAAAGTATCTCTATTATGTAATGCTGGTTATCCTTCAAAAATGCATCTATTTTTGTGGTGTTCCATCACCAATTAGTAATTTTGAATGTTTTGGCAGGTTCTGATGAAAGTTTGATTATTATTTTACATGTTCTAGATAATTTATGTCCTCAGTAGCAGTAGTATTACAGTTTTGATTAATGGTTCGTGTACTCTACAGGTTAGATAGAATTTGTTCCTTAATCTTCTGTAGTCACATTAAGCATGTAAATGTTTTTTTTATTTATTGCACTTGGATAAAAAATGAGGTTTGGTTGGTAAACAAAACTTTTTTGGAATGGCTGAGGCATCTACTAACAAAGTGATATTTTCATAGCAGAGTAAAAGTTAATTGCTTACGTCTCAACAGCATGAGTTCATATTCCTTGCAGAGAAATAAATGTAGGAACAAAATTTCAGTTTTAGCATTGTATGTTACTGGATGTTAGCCTTTGCTATTTGGCATGTGTGTGCATTACAAGACAACAAGTTGCTTCCCATTACAGATGACCTTTGACCTATACAATTACCTTGGACCTATAGGTTAAATGAACTTGTAGAGAACAATAATTGCAAGATACCCCAAAACCATAAATATTTGTGTTTGCCTTTGCCAGACCTTTCTACTGCAATAAAAAATTAAAGGTTTCTTAATGAGGATAGTTCCCCCTCCCCTTAAATAATAATTAAATTATTAAAAATCTTTTGGCTCCCACTCCTAAACATAAAAGACATTTTTTTGTGATGAATTTGTACATTAACAACATACAGAAATCCTCTTTACTAATAGGCCTTTTTAGATTACAAAATATCAAATATCAGCTTTGAACATTGAGCGATAATTTCTCTTTTAATGGAGCTAATTAGCATGTACTGTCAAAGAGCAAAAATTTGGTTCCTTTTACAGGTATACTGTAATGGACTGCAAGAAATATAATGTTTGTGTGAAAATAATATTGTAAATCATTACAATTTATATCAAACATTAATAACACTATCAGACACAATACACCTTTAAATTAATATTGGCTGTAATAAGAGATAGAAATTCTATTTTTAGGGCAATAATGATGATACGCCTTGAAATTAATATTTGTTGTACAAATAAGAGAGAAAAATGAGGATTTTAAGGCAAACGTGAGGTTCTCAGTTTTATATAACTAAATGAAATACAAAACTCCGAGACATAATTGTGAAAATCAATGTCCATGAGATATGTACATGGTGGCCATTATATAAAACAGTACTTGTTTGTTGAACTCCTTAATATGTTTTATCTAATCTGCAGCAGTTGCAAGACAAGAAGATGTGTTTAAATCTTGACTTGTGTCTGAGACACATGTTTTAATCCTCTGCTTGTCAAGCTTGATGTATCATAGAAGATTTGGATATCAACTTGGGGGAATTATTTTATCCATTCTTTAGCATCAAGTAGATTTTTAGTCAGAATTAAACCTGTAGAATTAAATTACTTTTCCACACTTTCACCATGTTTATGACCATTTTATTTTTAGTTCTCAGGGATCTGATAAGAATCTGGCCTTAAAAGTCATTTCCAATTGTAAAGTTTATCTTCAAACCAGTTTTATTGATAGTAACTAAAAATAAAAAAAAAAACTTGCTAACATTACTTTCAAGAGGTTCTTAAAGAATAGAACCACCTCAATGTAACTTTAAAACAGTATTTCCATTTTTGATGCTCTTTTGTTGGGTTGTTGTCTCTTTGCACATTCATCATTTCAATTCTCAATTTTTTATAATATCCAATTTGAAGAATTGATATTTGATTGTACTATATATTATATGTACAAGATAAAATTGAGAATGGTTAGTGGGAAATGTGTCAAGGAGAGAGCAAGAAAAACCCACACATTGAAGCAGGCTGCAGGTTGCCCCATTTACACTAGGTAAAATAGGTCAAACTTTCCCAATTTCTATTTAAAAAGATTTGATCCTTATAACAATTCTCAATTGAGCTGTGCCAGGAATACAATAACATTGACAATACCTGATCACAGTGTTTAATCTGATTACTTCACTTTGTGTATATAACAACCTAGCAATAACTCCTATGATACTTTTGAATTTTGAAGGGGATGCATGTTGGTGACCTAGTACATTGCAAATTTTGTGTCCCTTACCCTTATTCCTTAATACTCAAATTTACATTGGAAATCAAAATTTCACACCTTCCATTCCAGTTGACCAAATTTCCTGACTTATTAATCCATTTAATATGGTCTTGTCATGAGTATGTCTAAACCATTTGTGAACTGGTTTATTAGGCATTGGCAGCTAATGTTGCTGTACTAGACCAGTCACATGTTTTATAAGCCATTTAGGATCACTGTGGAATTGTACCGTTTATTGGTAATTACAACAGTATCTAGACTGTGAAACCAGTGAGTCTTATGGAATCGTTATTTATATTTGAATTTTGGTTAACCATAATGTCTTTTAATTCTCGATTTCACTGTGGAATTCTGTCACTCGTCTTTAATTTTATAATAACTTGGTCGAAATTGAAACAGACAATGTGATGGTAAATGGAACAAAATGTACGTGACTGCCTCAGTCAAAGTCTCTGTAATTTAATGAAGTGTAAATTTAAAATGCTAGACTAAGTACACATGCAGAGTAATTGAAACAAAACATGAGACTTGCGTAAAGAAATGAATACCAGCATGAAAAAAATAATGAGACAAAACATTAGTCGTGATTAGAACAGTTGCTTCGAAAAGTCAGAGATCCCTTTTATGGGCATTAAAAACTCTGCTTTTTCAAGTAAACACATCAATTTTTTTTTTAAGGAGACCCAAAGACGAAGAGATCATAAGATATAATATGCATCCCTTCAAAATTCAAAAGTGTTTGAAGAGGCATTAGCTGACAAATTTATGCGAACAGAATTTATCAAAACTCAAATTTGAAAATACTTAAACATATTATGAACTGCACAAGTTCTAAAACATTATGCAATGTTTGGAATTTTGTTTCACATTTTGGTTCAGCTGACTTTTTAGCTCACTTGAGCTTTTCTCATCACTTGGCGTCCGTCGTCCGTAAACTTTTACAAAAATCTTCTCCTCTGAAACTACTGGGCCAAATTTAACCAAACTTGGCCACAATCATCCTTGGGGTATCTAGTTTAAAAATGTGTCCGATGACCTGGCCATCAAACGAAGATGGCCGTCATGGCTAAAAATAGAACACAGGGGTAAAATGCAGTTTTTGTCGAGCCTTCGACTTTAGTCGAAAAAGCGAGATTAAGCGATCCTACATTCCGTCGGCGGCGGCGGCAACAGCGTCCACAAATATTCACTCTGTGGTTAAAGTTTTTGAAATTTTAATAACTTTCTTAAACTATACTGAATTTCTACCAAACTTGGACAGAAGCTTGTTTATGATCATAATAAAGTATCCAGAAGTAAATTTTGTAAAAATAAAATTCCATTTTTTCTGTATTTTACTTATAAATGGACTTAGTTTTTCTGCGAGGAAACATTACATTCACTCTGTGGTTAAAGTTTTTAATATTTTAATAACTTTCATAAACTATCCTTGATTTGTACCAAACTTGGACAGAAGCTTGTTTATGATCATAAGATAGTATCAAGAAGAAAATTTTGTAAAAATAAATTTCCACTTTTCTGTATTTTACTTATAAATGGACTTAGTTTTTTTGCCAGAAACAAAACATTCACTCTGTGGTTTAAGTTTTTAAAATTTTTATAATGTTCTTAAACTATCCTGGATTTCTACCAAACTTAGACAAAAGCTTGTTTCTGATCATAAGATATTATTCAGAAGTAAATTTTGTAAAAAAAAATTTCATTTTTTCCGTATTTTACTTATAAGTGGTCTTAGTTTTTCTTCCAGTTAACATTACATACAGTCTGCAGTTAAAGTTTATAAAACATTTATTAGATTCATAAACTATCCTGGATTTTTTACCAAACTTGGAAGCTTCTTTCAATCAAAAGACAGTATCGAGAGGAAAATTTTTATTAATGTTTTTCCTCATTTTTGTTGAGTCTGCGATTAACAGCAAAAGTAGGCGAGACACTGGGTTCCGTGGAACCTTTACAAATTTTTGACTTATAACTCAAAAACCAAAGCATTTAGAGCAAATCTGACAGGGATAAAATTGATTATCAGGTCAAGATCTATCTGCCCTGAAATTTTCAGATGAATCGGACAACCCGTTGTTGGGTTGCTGCCCCTGAATTGGTAATTTTATGGAAGTTTTGCTGTGTTTGGTTATTATCTTGAATATTATTATAGATAGAAATAAACTGTAAACAGCAAAAATAATCAGCAAAGTAAGATTTACAAATAAGTCAACATGACTGAAATGGTCAGTTGACCCCTTTAGGAGTTATTGCCCTTTATAGTCAATTTTTAACCATTTTTCGTAAATCTTAGTAATCTTTTACACAAATCTTCTCCTCTGAAACTACTTGGCCAAATTTAAACAAACTTGGCAACAATCATTTTTTGGGTATCTAGTTAAAAAAATGTGTCCTGTGACCCGGCCATCCAACCAAGATGGCCACCACGGCTAAAAATAGAACATAGGGGTAAAATGCAGTTTTTGGCTTATAACTCAAAAACCAAAGCATTAAGAGCAAAACTGACGGAATTAAATTGTTTATTAGGTCAAGATCTATCTGCTCTAAAATTTTCAGATGGATCGGACAACTGGTTGTTGGGTTGCTGCCCCTGAATTGGTAATTTTAAGGAAATTTTGCAGTTTTTGGTTATTAACTTGAATACTTTTATAGATAGAGATAAACTGTAAACAGCAATAATGTTCAGCAAAGTAAGATCTACAAATAAGTCAGCATGACCAAAATTGTCAGAGTACTCCTTAAGGAGTTATTTTCCTTTATAGTCAATATTGAACAACTTTTGGTCATTTTTGTAACTTGTACAAAAATCTTCTTTTCTAAAACTATGGGCCAAATTTAACCAAACTTGGCCACAATCATTACCAGGGTATCTATTTTAAAAAAGTGTCTAATGACCCTGCCTGCCAAACAAGATGGCCGACATCAGTAAATACAGTAACAGGTGAGCGACACAGGCTCTTGAGAGCCTCTAGACAAATCATCTCCAACAAAGGCTAAAAAAAAAAAGGTTACATCAATACAGATAAAGACTTGCAAGCCAATAATGCATAAGTATGATTTTGAGATTAATAATTTTGTCAAGTTTGATCTTAAATGACTGTTTATAACAAAATGATATTTTTTTATTTTTCGCTGTAATAAATGCTTCAAGCAAACAACAAAATCACAATGTAATTGAAAATCAAAACTTTTATAGATTTATTCCTTGTTCTGTCATCATTCTCTTTTACAATGTTTGTTTACACTGTTGTTTACTCTGTAAATGTGTCATTGTATAACAGTTGCATGTTAAGGACACACCTAATATGAATATTAATTACTGCTTTTAATTACGTGTCAACAGTAGCATATAACCTAATTCATTTAACAAGATGTTGTTGAATTGTACCCTTTTTAACAGGATTGGCTCCTATTTGTTAATTGTTTTGTAATTTATCATAACAATCCATATTATCTAGAGTACCGTCATACCCTGTGGTATGTTCTTTCCTATTATATATTCTCTATGGAATGAAAAAAATATTTATATTTATTTGCTTTGAAAATTTATCTTCCAAATTGGTATTTTAGTGGTTTATTTGATGTGTTTTTTAGTGCATCTCTGCCATCCTGTGATTTTTCTACCAGGAAGGAAGTAACCTGTGTTAATTATTAACCAGAGATAAAGATAACATGCTAGTAAACATAAAGATGTTGTTTGTACAATCAAATGTTTTTAAGTACAGCGTGAGGCAGTTCAATTGTCAGTGTATTTACCAATTTTCATGTTTTATTAGAGAGGAGGTGGGGTCGAAGAGGATGTACTCTTTCAATTTCCTCTCTCTCTCTCTCTCTGGTCCACCCCACCCCATCCCCCACCCCACCCCCCAAAAATTTTTAAAAAAATCAATTAAAAAAAATCCTTTTTCATCATAAAAAGGTCATAATAATTTGCAATGCTCTATTCAAAATGTTTCACAATCAAGGACAATTATACTCACTTTCTTCACACCCTGAATCTTCAATTGAAATTTAAAAGCTGCAGAAAAAGTTTCTGTATAGGGAGGAGGTGGATATGGTTTTATCCATTTGAATGCCTTACAAAAAATTCCCCTCGACCCTTATTTTTCTTTTTATAAATCTTTTTTTATATATAATGATAAGCAATCTGTAAAAGTTTTATAAAAGTTTAATTATTTTTTTAATAGTTTTTGAGAAGTTAAACTTGTCAATGACAAAGCTATGAAAAGTCAAGAGAGAACATTTTCCCGCCAAAATTTCAACGGCATATATCTAGAAAACAAGCACATTCACCTATATAATTTTTAGACATTTTTTTTTTTTTAAATAAGGGAGATAATTTGTTACATCCTGTTTGGAAAATGTCACTTCCCATTTTATTTGATACTTAATTACTTGACAGATTTCTAAAATATATGGTTCTTAAGATGCTTTTTCACTACACAAGTACAAAAAATAGCTATTTCTGGTTTACACAAAGTAACTTTCGGTTGGCTTTTCCAAGGTCATATGGCTTGCAACTTTCGGATCATGCTTACATGTGAAGTAAAATCAAATGTCAAAATCTAGAATGCCAATGTATCAATGACCTTGAGCTCAATTTGAAGGTCATAAACCAAGGACCTCAAATCAAAAGACACTAGGTTTATATTATATTTGGTGAATGAGATATATCACTAAGCACATTTTTAAAAGTAAGAGGGGAGAAAACTCCGATTTGATGTTAGCATACCTGTATAACCAAAATGAATGTGTTATGACATGTCGCAACTAACAATTTAGTAAAGGTATGTTGTCATCATCTTATAGATGGGTTTTAAAAAAAAAGAAATATGCCATAATCAAGTTAAGAATATGACCTTTACCTCTGACCTTGACCTACATTCTTTTTTTGTGACCAAGGACCTAAAATCAAAAGACCATAGATCTCCAACTCCTTCTTGTTTAATATGAAACAAACATTTAATATCTTCTGACTAAACCTTTTAAAAAACAATTTCTAGACAGTATATTCGAATGTGTTGAATCCATTAATTCTTTATCCCTACTTTACTGACAGAGATTAAAAGCTCTTTGTTAATTGAAGACGTAATGATGAGCTTGGTTAATCTATAATACATTATACAATCATAATCGCATGTGCACTGCTGATGCACTCTTTGATGGGTTGATGTCAGCTGGAATTTTAGTTCTGGAAGATGCACAAAAGATGGTTAATTCATACATCTTAGAGCTTTTTTTAGCAGATAGCGTCTAAAAAAAGCTGAAATGTCCTTTTAAATTGTTGGCCTGCTGGGATTTGTTTGTGATTATTATAAGTGACATTTGGTGTACATCTCTTGCTAAATCTATTACGTACTGTAATCACTGACTGCTTTCTACTGCTTTCTACTACCAGTATGAGATAAGGGATTGTTAATTGAAGTGAAATTTTCAAATGAAAGTTTTTAGAAGCTTCATTTCCAGAAGTGATTTCCGTTACAAATGGACAGAGAATCTAAGCACTTTTTGATATATTGAAATATTTGGAACAGAGATATTGACACGTATTCATATATGTTGCAATGTTTGTTCTTAAAATCGTCAGTGGAAATAAAATTTATTGGAGTTTATAGAATACATTAATTATTAAAATTGCAATTATATTAAACAATTTACAATTAAAAGGTTCATTCACTTGAACTCCTGCAGGAATATAAGTAAATCAACAATTTTGACACATATTATTACATACATTGGTTCTACATTTAGTGGGAATCTGGTTTACTAATTGTTACAGATTTTTATAACGCTGTGACTGGAATACAATAGAATTAAATTGATTATTGGTATGCAGTTACCAGTTAGCTTTTATGGAAACTGACAAGCGACACTTAATGCTGTTAGTGGCTGAGAAAAAAATGATCTGATCAGCGCCTAGAATTGGCTTGGTCATGACCGTTATGGTTGTAGGGTATTGTTGAACTCTGGGAGAAATCTGAATACTCAGTAGAAATTGTATCATTACATAAATCAATAGGAATTTGATTTGTCAGACTCTTTAGAGCGTTTGATGAATGAAGGAATGAATGGTCTTAGACTCCAAGCAGTAATGAGATTATTTTTCTTAATGGAATTGATATATAGGAAGTGAGAACAAACTTTACCTGAAATATCAACCACTTGTTTCATTTTCTTCATCTACCCGGAAAAAAATTTAGCCGAATGATGAATCTAGTTCTTACATTGTAAATGTTTATATGAGGAATTAAAAATTTTGTAAAATGAGTTTATTATGGCAACGAGTGTACAGAAAATGGAAAGCATGGAAACAAGCAGAAATGGTGGTGACATCACTTCTTATCACTGTTCAAAACAAGAGAAAAGAAAAGAAAATGTGAGTCTTATCATTTATTTTACTGTTATTGTATCAATTTTAACTTGCATTCTGATTTGTTATAAAATTTGTCACTTGACATTAACCATTCAAAAATCCTGCTATCAATTTCAGATATTTTTTGCCATGTTACAAGAAAAAAAAATAATTTAAAAATTTCAATTTTGAAAAAGTTTCATATAGCTGACTTATTCATTGACAGAAAAATATATTAAATGCACTAGACCCCATAAATCTTTGCAATATCAAAAAAAATATCCTAGAAGACAATAAGGATACTATTTTTTGTATCCATTTTTCCAAATTGCTAAGCTTTTACCTTATATTGAATGATTGAGCATCTTAAAAATTGATACACGTAACTGTATTAATTAATCTGGCCTTAAGATGTGCTAACTTCATTTTGCAAAAATTGTTGATGTCCACTCCATTACTTTCTCTGCACAAAATAGTTAAATTTGAGATACTCAACGTTATTATAAGGCCGGAAGATGTTAAAATTCTAAATTTAAAGATAGTAAGTGGAGAAATTTCATAATATGTTCATTTACAGTAAGAGATCTGAAAATGTGTCTGCATCAACGAGACAGCTACCAAACAAAGAGAATATCAGAAAAGAAAAGAATATGTTTCTTCAGTATGTTTTTCATCTTTTTAATTGTGGTAACATCATAAGTCAACAATGGAGGTGTTTCTCTAGATTAAAAGCTACCAATAATGTAATCATATTCAATTAACTCCCAATCAAATCACCTGAAATTGACAGTTTATTGGGGGAATCAATTGAACCCCCACATGATTTAAATTATTTTTTACTACCTGCCTGAACTTTGTAAGGAAGCCTTTGTCAATGCTAGATAAGATAAATAGTCCATATAAATGTATTGTGAAACATTACTCTGCTAATTTAGAAATCTAAAATACTTAGTGGATCACTAGAACACACAACACATTATATCCATTGCTCTTCTAACAGTTTGAAATATTTCTTTTATGGTATTTAAAAAAATTGTATAAACTCAGGTCTTTTAAAAAGGTCTTTTATCTATATTTTCTGTTCAAAAAGACTGGTGGTTCTTTCTGGTCCCAGCAAGACCAGCTTCCTGCACCAATAAAAACACCACCACATAGTGATGAAACAGGTGTTAAATACCAATCAAGCAATCAATCAGTCAAAAGTCACAAATTGCAATTAATTTTTGAGTTGTTTATACCAAATGCAATTGCAAAGGATACTTAATAAACTTCATAACTTTTATATTAATATTGTTAGAAAAGTTTATTATACCTAAAATTTGCCGGACCTCAGAAGAGAAAATTTCAATTTTTAGTTAATTCATAATGTGTAATTTGTGATTTGGAAGCCCTGAAAATTGCAAAACAATTGTTGGTGCATATTTGAAGAAGTCAGCAAAATATTTCTACAATTGATCAATTTCTGAGTAAGATCTATACTTTTTAGTAAAAAGAAAATACTTAGCTGATGCAATTCTATATGGTACTTATGATCAGCATATTAATATGTTTCCTAAAATTAGGAGTTACAATTAATTTAATACATTATAATTTATAAATTCACCCCCCCCCCCCCCCCCCCCCCACATTAGTAGCAATATACCAACTTCACCTGCATATGGGATGTTTTACTTATTATGTCTGTTTAGATTGTAAATATAACAGAATTTGATGAGACTGTCATCAAAGTGAGAGGTTTAGCACTTTAAAACCAGGATTAATCCACTATTTTCTACATTTGATAATATCTGTACCAAGTCAGGAATATGACAGTTGTTGTCCATTCGTTTTTGATGTGTTTTGTCATTTGATTTTGCCATGTGATTATGGACTTTCAAATTGGATTTTCCTCTGAGTTCAGTATTTTTGTGATATAACTTTTTATACACTAGAGCATGAAACATTATGACAAACGGAAGTGAAAAACACAATAAAATAAAATGAAGCAAGTTTGTGCATTTTGGAATTCTTACATAATTATATAGTTAATCTATATTTGGATAACAAAAGAATGATTTATGTACTGTATCATCATGGTACCTTCAATTCATAAAAAAATATTTGTGTTGGAAATCAAAGCCTGTTGTATTCTGACCTAATGAGAAAGATATAATGTATTTAGTTTTACCCGAGATAGATAGTTGACCATTTATGTAATAATATTCACTATCCTGTGAGTATAATCTTCAAATACGATTGAATCAGCAGCATTGATTGGTCACATGTTGAATTCTTTTATTAATGTAAATTTCAATATAGTCAAGATTTTTTACTTTTTATTAAATTGTGTTAATATCTCAATACCCCTTCAGCAATTTTTTTTGGTCGAATATATGGTTTTAAGAATGGCTTTATATATAAAACAATAAATTTATTTTAAATAATCTCTATTGAATCACATTTTAAAAATGGTTACTCGTTTTGATTGCAGTCAAATGCTACACATACTTTTATGAAATATTAGCAAAGTAATTAAAATTTATTAATATTTATTCACACAAAAGCTGATGGCTAAACATATACTGTGGAGTTATTATAAGTTGGATACTTGTACTTACTTTTGTGGATTTCGTTGGTATGATCGTGAATCACAAATTTATTAAATGTTCAATGAATTACAAATTTCTATCAAGTTTTATGCAGACTCTGGCAGTAACACCACAAGTTCAAGTTTTCACAAAAATACAAGTTTTTCTCAATCAACAAAAATAATTGAATCCACAGAATCTGATTGGCTGTTTCTTATTATAAAAGATTGAGCTTAAAACTTCCCCATTTTTTGACCTTTTGGATAAAGGAAGCTGGCTTGTCATGTTTTGGATTTTTTTGTCAGATTTTCGGAATCCTCTGGTTTTATCCATTTGAATGCCTTGAAAAATATTCCCATTTTTCTTTTTGTAAATCTTTTACATTTATAATGATAAGCCATCTGTAAAAGTCTTATAAAATTTTAATTACTTTTTAACAGTTTTTAAGAACTTCAACCTGTCAATGATAAAGCTATGAAAAGTCAAGAGAGAATATTTTCCCGCCAAAATTTCAATTTTTTTTCAAAACCCATCTATAAGATGACAACATACCTCGAAAACAAGCACGGTGACCTCTATATTTTTTTTGCTCTTTGAATTCCTTTATTAATTCCCTATCAATATAAACTAATGTTTTGAAAAGTTAATTACTCTGAAACTGAGAAGCGAACTCCCTTAAGCAGTTTTCACTGTTTTAGCATTTAGTGTTGAATTCTGTAGGAGTTTTATCACAGTTTTAAAATTCTGCTAAGAAGGATTATTAGATTGATGACATTTTTTTCCAAATAACATGTGAAATGTGTTAATGTTTTCAGAGAAAATCTTTACATTATAATTGAATACAAAATGTGATTTAGAACACCTTTATTCTTAAGGTTTCTTGCATTAGGCATGTGACATATTCAAATTTTAATTTATACCCCAAACGATGAAGTGGAAAAGAGTGAAAGGTTATCATCACTTGTTGTGGCCCAGGATTCTAAGGTCCTTTATTTTTGTTGAATCCTCTTTATATTTGAATCAGAACGGCTAATATTAATTCAAATAATCAGATAAATCTGAAAAGGGGCTGATTTTTTTTTTTCGGTAGTAAATCATGTAAACTTCGTATATTAAAAGATGATGGTTTTAGTTATATATTATATCATACAGCAGCATTTGTATCATGGGTCTGTAACTGTAGGGCAATTCCTATATACAAGGGGATACAAGGACAAGCCGTGTTTCTATGAACCAATTTTCTCTCTTTTGGCACTTTGGTATTCCACTTTTACATTACACCAAATGAAACCCAAACAATATGGGAAAAGTTGCATTTTAACCCCTGCAATACATGAATAGGAATTAATACATTTTTTAAATCTAAATTATATGAAAAAGGTGGGGTAACAGAACTCCAGGGTCATTCTCTACCATTTTAGTATTGAAGAATTTTTGTACTATTTATGTGTATTTTGTGAATATTGCAGCTGAACAGTATGGGATAAATTGAGAACACTGTCTCTACCTTATCATTGTCACATTTACATGACTACTCTCCGTGAAGCTTGTGACGAGAGAAGACCTGACGTGCCAAAATGCTGACAACTATTTTAATACTATTATTATTTATATAATCTAAATATAACTTCGTACAATAAACCAAAACATTGTAGGTAGCCTAAAGTAGTTGAAGGCCAGCATAATTATCATTCATCATATCACTTTAATACTTTGATATATTGATATACATTGTAGGTAGCCTAAAGTAGTTGAAGGCCAGCATTATGTTATCATTCATCATATCACTTTAATACTTTGATATTGATATACAGGATCTTTAAAAAGACTTTCCTTTGAAAAAGTTATAAAATACTATTTTGGTTCGATTATCTCTCACTTAATCATTATGTTTTAGACTATTTTTAGATCATCCTCCATATATAGTGATAATGTTTCCTGAAGTTTTTCTTAATTATCTAAAACATCTGGTGTTTAGTATGATATGTTGCTGACAAACAGAAATTTAGGGGACAAACCTATTTTCTTGTGATATCTAGAATCTCTGATTTCTAAATATGTCACGTTCTTCATCCTACTGTCTTTGTTACATTTAACCTTGAAATTCATAGTAGAGAAAAACAGATGTAATGAACAAATGGACATTGATTATTGTAAGATGATCTGGTATATTCCAAGGTTTACCTATAATACTGTAAATTGAAAAAAAATATTCCTTACCTTTATTATTGCAATTGTTTGAGTATCAATGTTTGATTTGTCTAATGCTTAATCCGTTTCTGTGTGTGTTACATTTTAATGTTGTGTCGTTGTTCTCTTATATTTAATGCGTTTCCCTTAGTTTTAGTTTGTTACCCTGATTTTGTTTTTTGGCCATAGATTTACGAGTTTTGAACAGCAGTATACAGTACTGTTGCCTTCAGTGGCGGATCCAGAAATTTTCATAAGTGGGGGCCCACTGACTGACCTAAGAGGAGGCCCGCTCCAGTCACGCTTCAATGATTCTCTATATAAGCAACCAAATTTTTTCCCAAAAAGGGGGGGCCCCCCTCTAAATCCGCCTATCTCCTTTATTTGATTATCAACACAGATAAGAGTTTAATTATTTAGATTTCATGAAACTTTACATGCAAATAATGCTATCAAAATTTAAATGGGAGTTTTCATTTTTGAGACGTGTTGCCATGTTAACTATTTTACTAGGTGTTGTACATAACGATCTTGACCCTCTATGAGAGTCTCCCTTAGTCAGTAATTTCAATTTGCAATAATGGAAACATCACACAAATTTCTGAATTTACAGTATTTGATTAAAATTTGCAAGGATATTTGTGAAGGGTCCTTGTAATAATTCTTCCAACTTATTCCACTTGAATTAAAACATGGTTGGTAATGCTGAATTCTGATGTATACCCAGTTCAGGTTAAAGTTTTTGGTCAAGGTAGTTTTTGATGGAGTCCAATCAACTTGAAACTTAGTACACATGTTTCCCATGATATGATCTTTCTAAATTTAATGCCAAATTATAGTTTTTACCCCAATTTCATGGTCCACTGAACATAGAAAATGATAGTAAGAAGTTCAGGTTCAACTTTTTGGTCAAGGTAGTTTTTGATGAAATTGAAGTCCCATCCATTTGAAACTTAGTACCCATGTTCCCTATAATATGATCTTTCTACTTTTAATTTCAAATTAAAGTTTTGACCCCAATTTCATGGTCCACTGAACATGGAAAATGATAGTGCAAGTGGGACATCCGTGTACTATGGGCACATTCTTGTTTTTCTCTAAAACTACAAATCTTTTCAATTTTATATCTTTTCACTACAATGGATCAGTGCATTAATGTTTGGTGTCTACAGATATATGGACAAATGACCTCTGATAATAGTGAGGTAACTCATTATGTTCATTCTGTTGTGTTGTTGAGATGCTGTCTGATTATTTTGTACTCTGTCACCAGTGGCGGATCCAGGGGGAGGGCAGGGGGTTCAGGGGGTTGTAACCCACTTATTGATTTGACAATTAATTCATTTGAATAGTGACATATAGTTGGAACTCCCTCTTTATCCTGGGTTGGGAGCCCCAAATTCCCCCTTTAAAAGATCTGTCCACTGGATCTGCCCCTGGTCACATTTACTTCTAGTGTTTCCTAATTTTCCTATTTGAATGCTTTTGAAATCCTCTATAAAACGTTACTTAAATGTCTTGCTATTTGTATGGTACATTATTCATGACAGCAGTCAGTACATATTTAGGTTCTGATTAAACAATGTGAGAAATTATTTTCACACTCTTCTGAAATTGGTTTAAAATGGAGATATGGGAGGTCAAATAAATTTACTGGTGATTATGTATTGTTTTCAGGCCAACAATATGGTTACCAAAGATAATTCTTTTAATATTCTGATGTTTCTCCTTCTATAATCACTTTGTGACCAAATTTTTTGACTGCAGATATTTAATTGGTATAACAATATTTAGATTTCTTGTTTCAAGCTTATCACCAACGCACAAGGCAACTTATAAGTTATGTTATAATTATAATCACTCTGATGCAGTACGTTATTCTACATAAGGCAACAACCATTTTCTTATCTGGGGGGGGCCTGGGATTTTTTTGAAAAAAATATTTTGATGGCCTAACTGAACAAAAAAAATATTATGTTTTGCACTGTAGCTAAAAAAAAATATGCTGTCACCTGCTTGAAAAAAAAATTTGCACTGCTCAATTTGAGAATAGTGAAAATAACAACAGTTGAGACAGTGGAACAGCAGATTATAAACATCTGTCCAGTCGACAGATTAAACTAAGATTTATATTTATACCTTATTACTTTTTGTATTTTCCTGTAATAGTGTTTGATCCAGAAATATTTAAAAGCATTCCAAATCTCCCGTATGTTTGCTACTTCATTAAGACATACTTAAAACTGCAACTATTATAAACATGATATGGTCATAGATAGATATGGTATCATATTAAAGCAGTCTTTTAAAGTAGCCCTGATTGTGTAGGACACAGACTTGTATACCGGTAGTATTTTCCTTTGTATCATTCTGTATCATTCTTTATACCTCTTTTTTCAATGGAATGTCAATTATCATAGTTGGAAACAGTGGATGTTTATAATTTGGAGCTACTCACTCTTTGCCATTACATATGGCAATGGTGGCCACTTCAATTGCAGTATTAAAATTCAAGGACTGTGGTACCTGTATGACGAAGTCAGAGAATATCATAATGTTGAAAGTGGGCTAAAAAAAACAACAGAGACAACAGCCAATGCCAGGATACAGACAGAGCCATGCACTTTACATTTTACATCAATTAAAAAATTAAAATGAATTTTATGTAAATTTTATGGTTTTGAGAAAAAAAAATGTATTTCTGTTCCACATTATAGGAAAAAAAATTTTGCTTTCCTTCTCATAAGAAAAAAAAAATTTATCGGAGGAAGGTTCTGAAAAACAATTTATGAACATAATAAAAATCCCAGCCCCCCCCCCCCCCCCGATAAGAAAATGGTTGTTGCCTAAACATACACTTCAGGAGCCTGTAATTCAGTGGTTACATATTTGTTTTTCCTTCATATTTTACATAAATAAGGCTGTTAGTTTTCTCATTTGAATTGTTTTACATTGTCTTATTGGGGCCTTTTATAGCTCACTATGTGGTATGGGCTTTGCTCATTGTTGAAGGCCGTACGGTGACCTATAGTTGTTAATGTCTGTGTCATTTTGGTCTTTTGTGGATAGTTGTCTCATTGGCAATCATACCGCATCTTCTTTTTTATACTATCTTCCAAAGTTCAAATGACATAGATGTAAGCAATTATAGGCAACGGTACAGCCATCAACGAGGAGTAAAACCCATTCTCTATATAATAGGCTATACAAGGCCCTGACAAAGTGTGAAACAATTTAAACAAGAAAAAATTACCACATATCCCAAAACAATAAACAAAACAAGAAATATGACAAATATGAACCAACAACAACCACTGAGCTACAGACACCTGACTTGGGACAGACACATACCAGTAAAGAAATGGCAGAATTAAACATTTTGTGCATGCATGCTCAATCCTCCCCCTTACCTGGGACAGTGGTATAACAGCACAACATCAGAACAAACAGCTTAATAAATATTGGTCTTACTCAAAAGATTGGTAGGAGGCACAAAACCAGATAACATAAAAACAGTAGACACAAAGCACTGAGACAAGAGAACTGGCAGTCAAAAAGTAGTTCAAAACCAATTACAACTAATAGACATACATGACCTTGTGCAATGTCAAAATATAAGTAAACAGTATTGATGGGATGTTGGGTAATGAGTTTAAAAAAGAAAAGAAAAAGAAAATCAATGTGAGTACCAAAAATAAAAAAAAGATATTCAGAGGGGTATTAGCACAAGAGATAAAAAATATTCAAATCTGCTCTTTTTTTTTTTTTGTTCAATCATTAATGAAAGTGAAATAGTGAAAAAAAATACACTTTGATCCAATGTGGTTCAATTTTGCTGATGAATTTTTCAACTTCATGGAATATGACTATACATGTGACCTTCAATTTAACCCGTTAGCTAGATATAGGTTATGCATAATCTAAGCATGTTCAGCTATTAAAAGGAAACGAATCTCAACATTGATAGTCAAACATTATGATAATGGTGAACAAATTTGGTTGTCGGAATTCATCCCCAAAATTTCATTCCTTTAGAGGTAAAAATTATGTTAAAACATTTTTTAAGCTATAATATGAACTCAAACAGACCTAGAAAATTCCAATTGCATGTATTTGCCATCTATTTATATCCATAATTAGGCTTATATCAGGTTATCATGACATTCAGCATTCTTCATGGGTCACCTTAATGACATTAGATGGCATCTAGAAGTAACAGTACAAACAAAACAATGATTCATATTTTCAAGTCTATGCATTGCAAATTGTTTATTTTAGACTTTTGATAATTTAGATATAGTACATTGAGGTAGGTTAAATCAAAGATGAGAATTTGAGTCAAATCATTGAACTTTAAAAGATATGATTAAAATTCATCATAAGTGAAAGTTTGAATATGGTTTGTTTATAAACCATGACATCCTGAATCACACGGAAGGGGACGACAAATGGCTGACCCGTGTTAAGAGAGAACCATATCTCATGCACGTTAAAGACACCCTTGTAGATTTCGAAAAAAGTGTAGGCTAATGCCGCTACAAGGCAGCACTCGCACCTGCAAAGTGGAAAGGGATTAATATAAGTTGCAAAACTTGTTTCCCAATCCACTATAAATAAATATGTTTAAACTATCCTGAATCACAGACTACTAAGCTATCTTGATTCTGTAGGGAGGAAATAGTCTAGAAAAAAAAAGTAAAAACACAAAAATACTGTACTCCGAGGAAAATTCAAAAAGGAAAGTCCCGAATCAAATGGCAAATTCAAAAGTTCAAACACATCAAACGAATGGATAACAACTGTCATATTCCTGACTTGGTACAGGCATTTTCTTATGTAGAAAATGGTGGATTGAACCTGGTTTTATAGCTAGCTAAACCTCTCACTTGTATGACAGTCACATAAAATGAATTGATATAAAAACAGTCAGAAGTCAATAAACAGTTGATAAACTTCCTACATCCAAAGCACCTTCCTGGATTCTAAACATTTGAAAGGCTGGGGGTTTAATGAGTTTGAATGTACTAAATATGTTCTTATGTAATTTTCAAAACATCAATTTTGGAAGGTAAATATTTGAAACAGTTTTTGTAATCAAATATGCCACCTTTAATGCATTTTTGAAAATACCATTGTTATGATATATGATCAGTGATTTTGTTAATGAAGACAAAATGTTAGGTAAATAAAGTTTACAGCAGACGGACTGAACAAATGACAATAGTAACAGACGACTCAATGATTGAAGAGATACTTGTAATAAAGAGGACTTGGTCTTCTGGGAATATGGAAAATATCTTTTTCTGAGAAACTATAATCAGATATGGAACTCATTTGAACAAATCTTGCATCATTTCAACGAAAATCCAATAAACAAACAAACATTGTAACCTGATTATATACAAACAGGATTCTTAAATTAATATTGTAAATTTCTACAATGACAGATTCATTTGCTATTTTAAGGAGAAATTTACAAAATGATCCGTAATGTTTGATCAGAATGTAATGGTATGACGTTGGCTTAAAATTTTGTTTATCAAATGATTAATATGTTCCAATGTTTGGTATATACAGCTTTGAAACTCTTATTTGTAGTGGGTTGTGTTTGAACTCAAATAATAAGGATGGGAATAGAACAATTTGAAGATAAAAGACAGATATAATGTATAATTTGTAACAACAAATTTAAACCTAACTGTATAGTTCATGTTACTCCAATAAACTTTTACATTTTACTTTTATAGTTGCTAACATATGGTCTCAAGTTGAATGAAAAATGATGAAAATAGCCATGGCTGAAATAAAAAAGACAGTCCAAAAGAGTTTTTAGAAAATGAGAAAAAAATGGTTTCTATTCATTTATTTAAATTTCGTCTTGAGTTTGAGATAATCATATAGTTGCATTTCACCAACGAGTATATGCATGGTTTGGGATTTCTTAAAGAATTTTATCTTGGAGACTCTTAGTCACTGGTAGTTTCTCTTTTTAAGTACAAGATGGGTTATATTAAAGAAGGAGATAAGTGTGGACACAGAATAGTATTTTAGTAAGATTGGTTATGTCATTGTTGAAAACATGGAATCAAATACAAAATAATTCTTTGTTAATATTTCCGTGAATTTGATTATAAACTAAATTATTTCTATGTTTTAAAGGACGGGTTCTTGGAATACACCTGTAAATCTTTAATTAAGGCTTGGGGAATAATCGTGTCCGCCCAGGTTAATAGCCTTCATAATAGATGAAAATTACACCTATTTGTTTTCTAAATTGATCAGTAAATAAAAACACATTAAAACTAAAGACAATGGCATATGGCTTGTGTTTTATTAAGGTATGGTGTAACCTTTAATTACTGGGTATATATATATAATCATTTATGTATAGACCACTGTAATATTAACTAAGCAGATCCAGCAACCACATGATAAAGTACAGGTTAATAACGGGTAAAAGATAAAGGTGAAGCACGTTTTAGATGTAAACAATTAACACCTGAAAACAAACGTTTGTAATGTGATTCAATCCTTAATTCCAGTTATTATATAGACTCTTCTAGTCTATGTGTACTCACAGTTCACAAATTGCTCTTTTTCAACAGTATAATTTATCTTATTTATTAGATATCGACTCTTTTAATCTGAAACTAATTGATATTTGTTTACTCTAACTTCTGTCAGTTTTTTTGTGGAATTGGTAATTTTGGTCTGAAGATGAATTGATCATTATAGATTTATTTGATTTTAGGTTGTAATTTTGGTCAGCATACGTCATTGTTGTTGATAAGTATTTTGAAATTTCTTGGTGCGTACTAACAGAACTTCATTAGATTATGGATAGCGAAAATGAACTTCCTGTTTTAATAGTGACGAGATTTAAAAATTTTTCTTGACAATCATAGAACGAATCAATTACTTTTACGTAGGTTTTAATGAATATATACAATGCAGACTCTCTTTTATGAAAACTTAATTGCATTATTTCTGAAGCCAAACGTCATTACATTTAGTATTAGAGAAAGAGAGTTTTGACTAAGCTTAAACATTAGAGAATTCAAGGAAATTCCGTAGGAGGTAGCTTCTGGTGATTTACAAATATCTATATAATTAATATTTTGTGAACTTTAATTTTTGCAAGGACCTAAGAAAGGTGAATTTATACAAAATTGTGTGGAACATTTATGAAACATTCCGAAATATTTGAGAAAGGCATGGTTCCTGAAAAAGCACGATTAAAATGGAAGGTATTGTGTTCAGTAGTTAGATGGATTTCTAATTCTATAAAAAGGTAAGAATATAACATTTGCAATTTCTCTACATGTCAAATAGTTGTAAACATAAATCTAATGGTAATCATTTTTACAGTTGATCATTAATTGGAACTGATAAATTGGTATCCTAAAAGGTCAATACTTGAAAATTTCAGGTTATCCAAAGTTTTTGTTTTGTGAAGCTTTATAAAATTTCTATTGGTCCATCTGGCACAGTGAGATGAATGCCTCATAAAAAAAACTAAAACTACAGGGTAAGGAAGTAAAGAAAAAGAAATTTAACTCCAAAGTGAAGATTTGAAAGAAGAGATGTAATTCTAGAAAGGAGATCTATAAGAGTTGATCAGACCTTCAAATTTAGAAAATATAGTTTCTATTTCTATTATCAGTTATACACCAGTAGTGCAGAAAGAAGTCTTATTGTTTAAGGTAGTTCAGGGGTATAGAAAAAAAATGACAGAATTTTCTTATACTTTGTGAAATTTAACTTTGAAGTATTGTAAATGAAAAAATGCAAAAAAAATTGGGGGTCACCGGCCATCTAAGAGATATTTTGACCTCTGAAAATGAGTGCAAATAGGTTATATGGAAATATAGGGAAAATGGACAAAAAAACAATTTGATTGAATTTTCAAAGCAAAATAAATGACAGAAGTTGCTCATTTTTTCATAAAGTAAAGCTTGATGTCTCTATTTTATAAAATTGAAATAAAATTGGGGGCTCACCGGCCATCCAAGAGATTTTTTGACCTATGAAAATGGGTGCAAATAGGCTAAATATAGGGAAAACAGGCATAAAATATCTTTGATTGAATTTTAAGAGCAAAATAAATGACAGAAGTTGCCTATTTTTTCATACTGTAAAGCTTGATATCTCTATTTTATAAAATTGAAATAAAATATGGGGGTCACCGGCCATCCAAGAGATTTGTTGACCTCTGAAAATGAGTGCAAATAGGCTAAATATAGGGAAAACAGGCATAAAATATCTTTGATTGAATTTTAAGAGCAAAATAAATGACAGAAGTTGCCTATTTTTTCATACTGTCAAGCTTGATGTCTCTATTTTATAAAATTGAAATAAAATTTGGGGGTCACCGGCCATCCAAGAGATTTTTTGACCTATGAAAATGGGTGCAAATAGGCTAAATATAGGGAAAACAGGCATAAAATATCTTTGATTGAATTTTAAGAGCAAAATAAATGACAGAAGTTGCTCATTTTTTCATACTGTAAAGCTTTATGTCTCTATTTTATAAAATTGAAATAAAATTTGGGGGTCACCGGCCATCCTAGAGATTTTTTGACCTCCGAAAATGAGTGTAAATAGGCTAAATATAGGGAAAACAGGCATAAAATATCTTTGATTGAATTTTAAGAGCAAAATAAATGACAGAAGTTGCCTATTTTTTCATACTGTAAAGCTTGATGTCTCTATTTTATAAAATTGAAATAAAATTTGGGGGTCACCGGCCATCCAAGAGATTTTTTGACCTCTGAAAATGAGTGCAAATAGGCTAAATATAGGGAAAACAGGCATAAAATATCTTTGATTGAATTTTTAGAGCAAAATAAATGACAGAAGTTGCTCATTTTTTTCATACTGTAAAGCTTGATATCTCTATTTTATAAAATTGAAATAAAATTTGGGGGTCACCGGCCATCCAAGAGATTTATTGACCTCTAAAAATGAGTGCAAATAGGCTAAATATAGGGAAAACAGGCTTAAAATATCTTTGATTGAATTTTAAGAGCAAAATAAATGACAGAAGTTGCTCATTTTTTTCATACTGTAAAGCTTGAAGTCTCTAATTTATTAAATTGAAATAAAATTTGCGGGTCATCCGCCATCCAAGAGATTTTTTTAGCAAAATAAATGACAGAAGTTGTTCATTGTGCAACGAGGGGTTTACCTCTGCGGTTGTATAAAGCTGCGTCCTGCGGAGCATCTGGTTATTATTGTGCTTAATACACCATATTTGTGACAACATATGAAAAGTGTGAGCTGACAGTCTGCTAAGTTTTTATCCATAAGTCTCATTCTGACTTTCTATCTGAAAGGTTTTTATGTGTCAATATTTGTGTTTCAATATAAAAGGAAGATGTGGTATGATAATTGATTGTTAATGAGGCAACTCTCCGCAATAGACCAAAAGACACAGAAGTTAACAACTACAGATCAAAAGCGGTTATTGCATAGTGAGCTGTAAAAGGCCCTTCAATTTCTAATGAAAAACAATTCAAATGAGAAAACTGAAGGCATATTAATGTACAAATGATGAACAAAAAAAAAATATGTGACACAACAAAAGACAACCACTATCTGAATTACAGGTTCATGACTTGGGACAGGCACATACATAATGTTGTGGGGTAAATGTTTGAAGGTGACAACCCTTCCCCTTAACCTGGGACAGTGGTGTAAATTGGTACAACATAGGGGTTTTATCAATTTGTATTATTCATTTGTGAACTCTGAATCTAGCGAAAAGTAGATTATCACAGATAAATTTGCAGAATGAGTTGTATGAATAGTCGGGACCCTTGTCTTGCACTTTATGGAGCAAGAAAAATGTGATGAGATTTGTATGTACATAAAGTCTGTCATAAAATTAAAGATTTCAGTATATTCGCATTTTACAATATTTTTTGTAACTGCTGTATTTAACATGTTATTTTTCTCTTCTACTGTAGGATAGAAAAGAAAAGTAAGTGGTTCAAATATACATGTATGCCTCTTGAGACTAAAATTACATGCAATAAAAATCAGCCCCCAAAAAAGCAAATTTTAATAACTACAGCTGTAGTATGCATTTTTAAATGTAAATACAATGTATGTGTTAGGGGCCTAAATTGACCCTGAATTATTTCAAGTGTTTTTGGCCTTAGACTTTTTAATACATAACGTACTATTAAATTATTACATGTAATATACTATGCCATTTGTAATTTCCTTTCTATTTAAAGTACATTTTAAACATATCGGAGGATTCAGAGGCAGCCCTGGGAAAAATTTGGTTAATAATATAGGGAATCACTGGAGCATGACCTGAGCGGGTCCCCTTTTAGGCAGTCAGTGAGCCCCCACTTATGAAAAATTCTGGATCCGCCACGGGGATTATTTATACAACAAAAACATTCACGAGGTTTTAAATTGCAGGAAAATATCACCTCTTTATACAAGCCCTCCCCCTTTTTCATTCAAAAACCCACTAAACATGCTAAAAGGCACATACTCATACATTTTTATAATTTTGACTTTTGAATAATTATTATACATTCTACATGTCTGATACATGTACATCAAATTAGTCTTTAAAAACATTTTGTCTATAACATATATCTTATAATTGCCATGAAACTTGGTCCGTAGGCTTTTAATTTAGTAAGCTCTGGTCACACAAAGTTGGTTAAGATCAGTTAGTTCCTACTATCCTATTAGATAGGAATATAGTTAATTTATTATCCTTTGATTAATGATTTTATCTTTATTTACACAATAAAGACTTTAGTTTTCTCGTTTGAATTGTTTTACATGGTCTTACCGGGGCCTTTTATAGCTGACTATGCGGTATGGGCTTTGCTCATTGGTGAAGGCCGTTCTGTGACCTATAGTTGTTAATGTTTGTGTCATTTTGGTCTTTTGTGGATAGTTGTCTCATTGGCAATCATACCACATCTTCTTTTTTATATCTTGTGTGAACATTACAATGCGTTCCACATGAAAATCAATTATATAATCATTTTTATAAATTTGATTTCATACCTTGAATTTTTTTTCATACACCTTTAAAAAATATGCCTTTAAATAAAGAGGAAGTATTTAAAGAGTTGAAATTATACTGTAACTTTTGGTCATGAATGGACCAGCTAAAAAAGGTTAAAAAATGTCTGAAGCCATCAAGAGAATATGACACCCACTTAGTGCAGGTGTAATTTTTAAAAGTTTGCATTTAATGTCTTTAACATATTAAAGAAATGCACTTCGAAATAACTGTGTAGAGACCTACAATGTAACAAGCTTTTAAATTTAGAAAAATATCATTTTATGACAAGACCGCTTTTCCTGTTTAGGTAGTAAAAGTTTTGTTTTCTCTCATGAAGATTCTGTAGGATCAAATATATTATAGGAGGGTAAGGAAAAGATTTAAAGAATAGAGAATAATGCATGAAATGTTCACAATACATTCATGACATTTGTAAATATAAAAGAAAATAGACATACATGTAACAATGAAGAAGGTTGTTAAATTATAAGAAGTACAGAAAAATGGAAAAAAAATAAATAGAGATAAATGGTATAAAGAATTAGATAGGAATGAAATGAAGGACCCTCAATCCAGACCATCGGTAAGAAAGGTAGTTTTGTGAAATGATTCATATTTAAAAATAATTTATACAGTCTAGATCCCGCTAACTTGTTTAACCCCACCACATTATTTATGTATGTGTCTGTCCCAAGTCAGGAGCCTGTAATTCAGTGGTTGTCATTTGTTTATGTGTAACATATTTGTTTTTCATTCATTTTTTTTAAACAAATAAGGCCGTTTGTTTTCTTGTTTGAATTGTTGTACATCATGTATATTGTCATATCTGGGCCTTTCATTGCTGACTATGCGGTATGGGTTTTGCTCATTGTTGAAGGCCGTACAGTGACCTATAGCTGTTTATGTCTGTGCCATTTTGGTCTCTTTTGGATACATTGAAGTTGTCTCATTGGCAATCATACCACATCTTTTTTTATATAGATGGGTTTTGTTCTATTCTTACATGTCTAAATTTTAAGTCTGCATGCTTAACCAAAAATGTTATAACTGGAATCCTAGCAAAATAAACTGCATTCACATTCGAATACTCCAGGTTTGCAACAAGAAAATTCTGTTTGCATATACATGTAATTATATAAATCCCCTACTTTCATGAAATTTTATCATAACCTTTTCTCCCAGAAACCTCAATGGTCTGAACCCTATGCAGATGACATATTTCTCTGGTCCACAAATTTTCAAATCTATTACATGATAAAAGTACCATGAGCTATGCCTTTAGTTACATTCATAATTAATTTTCAGCCTGAAAAAGGGGGGGGGGGGGTGTCATTGTTTTGTTGTTGGACACGGATATTGTTTTGAAATTTATTTACGCTTAAAGGTTATTTTTCAGTGGTCGTGAATCGCTCTTTGAACTTGTATATTCAATTCATTAGTGCTTACTTGTCAGTTTAAATTTCCCCCTTTTCATGATTTGTTTACATCATCTTTCGCCAGTTTGTCGGACCTTTTCTAGTGTAAGACAAGGGTGAAACTGCTTCATAAGCTACCAAAATGAAGATCGTTATCTATAATTTCGATCTGCATTACAGTATTCATGAAAAGCAGTCCACGTGTTCGATAAATGTGAGTTATTCTCTTTTCATTCTTCTCCTTCGTCAAAAACATGCTTCATATTTATTTTTAGAACGGAAGTACTATTTCAACAATGACAATTGTAAGAATAAATTTTATTAAGTTTTAAAATTGCATTTAAAAGTTATTCAACTCTTTCTCAATGCATTTGAATAAAACAGATTATTAAAATGATCATATTTTACTGTTATGGAAAATTACGACAATGTACATCACTTACGATATCAATGCGCAACTTTATGCGCAGACGGCGCGAAAATTTAAACCCCCGAACTACCTTAAAGATTCAAATTTATATTTCCATGCATTAGTTGGACTTCATTTCCATTCTCTATTTTATTCAAATGAAATCCTTTTTATCATTTTTTTTAATGATAACCCAAGGGTAAAAGTTGTCATTTGGAATCCTGAATCAGAACTTCAAAAAAATTAAACTCTGAAATCTAAATGAGCTAAAGAATTGTTTAAAAAAGTTTACCAAACAAATAATAGATTTTTACTCTATGTGAAATTTGTTGGAGATCTTTTCATGGAAGAAGGGAGATAACTGGAATTTTCACTTTTCATTAAAATGTGATTAGACCTTCAATGATGAAGTCAGATATTATGAAGAAATCTAAGAGCCCAGACCAACTTCAAGAAAATTCTAATGAATTTTTGGTGACTGTTTAAAGGTTGGATATATGGACTTGGCATTAAGATTAAGAAAAGACGTTAATAGTGTATTTGATTATAAGATTATTTTGTATAGTCTTTTAACTAAATTTGATTCGGTCAAAAAGATATATTTGTCAGCTGTATTTTCATAGAGCAGACAGAAAAGTCATCTTGCACAGTTGGAGTTGTATTGAAAATATTTTAAAATAGAAATAGAAAATCCTAATATTTTTGTGAAGCAATCTTTAAAACACAAACAGTCAAAATGATTTTTATTCTGATTTTCAGGACAATAAAAAAATAGCTATTTCTTCTTGGTTGATAATCTTCTGCCAGGTTGATATATCCCGAAATCAACCTCATACAATGTCTTTAATTGTTTAAAAATGGCCTTCAACAATGAGCCAATACCATTTAGAAAAGTTAGTTTTAATCATTCATTGTGCATGGCGGCAATAGAGCCTTTTCATGTTGGTGAAGTATAATTCAATTGAAGTTAAATATTTATTTGTTTTATTTCACATGAATTTACCAAAGTATCAATAAAACCATATAAAAGATGAAACAAAATATGTATGCTCTCAGTAATTCTTTTTGAGTTATCTCTCTTTGATTAATAAATACAACAGCATGGATTGGGAAAAGGGAACACATTTGATGGACAGGTTTCATTAATTTTCTGTCAGCTAGAAAATATTATTAACTCCTCACAGTAATTGACACATTTGACCTACCACACACTATATATACCCTAACTTAAGCTATTTATATAGCCTATAGTTACTTTTCTAGTGAGCAATATTTCTGCTGTATATACTACAATTGGCATGTTATGTCAATTTTTGTCATTCCTTTGTATTAGTTTTGCCTCATAGTTGTAAATCATAACCTGTTGAATGCATTTAGCCATTTCATAATGTTTATCATCACATTGTGTACACTTCTAATATACATAATATAAAACGGCATTAATTAGCTGATTATTTTTTTTAATCAAAGATACCAGGCTTGTAATTTGTGGAAGCCAAATGCTTGTTTCTTCTACGAAAAACCTTGCAAGCAGGTTAATCATTGAATAAAAAGAAGTTGAGAACTAATTAATTGTGAATGTATATTTTTGTAAAAAAAAAATGGATATGAAAACCTGTTTAATTTGATTTAGAGTTATGGTTCTTCCGTCACTCAGGTGTTGTGTATTGGCTTGATTGAATTAACTATATTTTTTTTTACAACTTTGAATCTTTTGAATTTTTGGAGACCAAATGTTTTTATAAAGGAAGAGGGAATTGCCTAGCAAACATCTTGTGGCTAAAATACAGACCAAAGCATTCTGTCACTTCAGGTCTAAACATGCTGAGTGCATATTTATAATCAGTTTGGAAGAACTTAATTAAATGCCTCATTAAAAGTTAGATGTTGTTTATTTTTCATCTGAAATGTTAAAGTTACTGACATTGAAAATCTGAAATTTTCTGCTGTGTTATTTTATAGTTGTAAAGTGTTGTGTTTTTTTGTATGTTCCTGTAGAGGCCTAACTTTGTAATGTTACCAAATTTTTGTTATTCTTCTGAATTAAAACAGCTGTATAGAATTTATTAGTTATACCAGCAGATCTAGAGCTAATTTTTTGGTACATTTAAGAGTTTAATGATATATGGCCCATGGCCCAAATTCCATGAAAGTAGTAACAAGTTGTTATGTGTCGGTAAATCCTGCAGAGCTGTAAATAATTTTTGTTACTGCTTCCCTATAGTTACAAGTTGATGAGAAATTCATCACAAAATGTTCCCTATAGTTAGTGGATAAAAAGGATGACACAGGACTTTCCTTGTAGTGTGTGGATGGGAAACTCTACCAAGAAGCCTCTCAGTGATATAAACCATTGATGATACAATTGTATTTTTTGACAATATAACCAAGATCAATGGAAAACATTGTTTTATCCAATTGTCTGTAATTTACGCATTTCTTTCCGTTTAATGGAATTGGGACTTCTCAGTAGTCTTACAAATCGTTTGTTGTCAGCATATTATACAATAGCATCCTTGGAGAATACGTTATTGTGATTAAAACTTGTATGATATAGGATGACGCTTGTCATTTCTGACGTTTTGGTGACACACAACAGAATTGTTTCAAAAAGCAACAGAAAATTAATCTAATAATTATAATTTGAGCTAAAAATGGAAAGAGTATATGAACTTTAACATTTAATGTGTGAATAAGTAAAAAACTAGTGTTACCACTAAATTTTGGAATGGCAATGTTCTGTGTTGTACAGTTGGAAGTTTTCTTTCACGAAATTTTATAGATATTTGTTAATGTTTTATTAAATGTTTTTTGACTTATGTTTTGCATTGAAAATGTTTTTAATGAGGTTTTCACTGAAAAGAAGGATTGTTACTTTTAAATCTTGATAAAGCTCATTAACTGACTTTTGACAACTTTTTATGTGCCTTGATCAGAGGATAAGTCAGTTTTTGACAATGAAATAGTTTTTACTATTGTGTTAAATATATGCAGTGTTTGTTATTTACATTCTGTTTATTACAAAAGTTGAGGCATGCTTTTGTCGCTGAAAAATATTGAATTAATTTGTGTGTACTTTGACATGTGATTTTGAGAAGGACATAAACTTAAATATACATGGAAAATGTCTGCATTCCTAAATATACCATTACTACAAAGGATACGGACATCTTTTAGACGGAAAACCAGGTTTGAAGAGTATGCTTTGTTAACAAATCTTTTTCTTTCAATAATTTAAATTGAGATATTCTGTTTTTAAAAAGTGATTTTTGTACACAGTAAAGTTCTCAGTGATGAGTTTTCCTTTTTAGAGTTTTTTCCTCTTGATTTTTGTTGTTTGGTTCTATGGCTTTTCATTAGAGGTGCTATTTGTTACTTTTTACTTTCCTGTAGTAATTATTTAAGCAATCAGAATTTATAATTTTTGCAGGATATATATATTTATAGACAACAACATCCTTCAAATGGGACAATTATAAGTACAGGGTCATATCAAAGATAACGAAAAACCTATATCATTTCTTCTTGGTTTTATTTTAAAGTATATATTTAAAGTAAGAATTATTTTTTTCAATGTTATAGCTGATCGATTCAGAGACAGACTTATAATTGTTTTTTTTTGGAGAATGGTTAGAAAATGTTAACTTTTCCTTTGAATGGAGAGACACATGCTTTTGATGAAAATTTAAATAACCATTCCCTTAAATATTTAATTATTTTTGTTAATTATAATATTTTACATCAGAGACAAAATGGAATACTAAAATCATTTTTGAAAATATGCAATTAACCCAACATAGTACTCAATGTGTCATTTCATGTTGTAAATTGAATTTTAATCTCAAAAGTTGTACTTACAAAAACCATTAAATTTGATGAAATGACAAGAAAAGGTAAATTAGGAAACTGAAATAAATGTAAAAGCAATTAATTGTTTAATCAATGAAATCTATTTCTTTTAATTGTATTGTACAAAACAAGTTTGAATTGTTGACTTTTTAATTATTTATTGAGCAAATAGTAAACCTAAAGTTTGGCAATAGAAGTATTATTGTTAATCTTCAAGCTTAAATTCTAAATATCGTTATGTGAAGTTACAGTTTGCAGTAGTACATTTACTGCTGTATGTAATTTACAAAGATTTTTAACTCTGACATCTGAGATTTAAACAGTGATAAATAGATTGTTTTACATTAAGTTGGTGCATGTTTATACAAACATGGATGTTTTATTTAGATTGGAATGATTTATTGATTACTGGATTAATTTAGTAATAATTGAAGTTTTAAATAAAATGGGCTCTGGATCATCGGTACAAAGGTATAGTACTTATACATATTTTCATATTTCTATTACTTAACATTTTATTTCTGTCAATGTATTGTTTTTTGTTTGGTATTTTATAAGATTGCAATTTCAACATTGTGAGTAAGCTTATAAGTTTTTTAACATCCAAATTTAATAGAAAAGCTCAGTTTTGTACCTGTATGGTAATTTGCAAAAGTTAATATTTTGTTTTTGTATCCATTTTTTTTTAGGGGAGAGATTTTTTTTTTTATATGAATACTTTATTTTAGAAATAACAATGGCCATCATATTCAAATGTTATCATGGTTGTTGTATATATGCCTAAGTGGTATTGAGTTTTTTTTTTACTTCATCCTTGTAATGGTGATTGTTAAAATATGCAAGTTTTCTCATAGAAATTGCTTTAAATTCTGTATTAGATGAAATGTCTTTGAAATTCAAGAATTATCTCCCTTGTGTGTACAAAACAGTATAGAAATTTGTCATAAAAATTGGTCTGTTCAAATCAAATGGTGACTTGTGTGCTAATTTTTATATGCAGTCTCAAGAAACCATCATGGAAAATAATCTCACACTTGACTTATATTTAGAATGAAATATCTCATGGTTTAACCTGGAATCACTAAATTTACAAGTCAGTGCCTTGCCAGTCAATTTTTTGGTAATTTTATCTTGCTAAATTGTTGAAGGTCATACATTGACCTATAGTTGTTAATTACTGTCATTTATGAAGACTAATGTCGCATTGACCATCATACCACATCTTTTTTTTTTTATTTTGACATGTTGCTAGTAAATAAAGCAGTTGATTTGACTTGTATGTGATTTGAACCTTGAATTCTGCAATAAACATATAGAACTGTGTTCTTTGGTCACAATTGATAACCCAACTTTAAGTAATCGGTAAAAAGGAAGTTGATAAAAATTTATACCATCGTATAGCATGCTCAAATGAAGTCTGATGCCAAATTTAAGCATGTTCTGATGCATAGTTCTTAACACTTAAACTGTGACAAAATATTCATACATACTGGTAGTATAAATATAACAATAACTTCAACCAAATTTCATGAAAAATGTGACAGAAATTTTTATGGGATGCTTGGAGCAACACATAGGGGTAAAACATCATAGTCCTCTCCTTTGGAGCAACACATAGGGGTAAAACACCATAGTCCTCTCCTTTGGAGCAAGAGTATGATTAACATATCAGTTGATATACTAGTGATTTCAAATGGTTACAAACTGATCATTTTTTGATGCATTAAATATAGTAATGTTCTGTGTTTATTTTTTTAGTAACAAGCAAAGACAGCTGCACAGATCTAAGACATTACCTGTGATACACTCACCATACCAGTGTACAGATGAGGATGAGTTACCAGGCTGTCAACATATGGTACAGGGAGCTATGGATAATACCCAGAGATGGTCCAATAGAAGTCCTGATAGTTCAGGTATGAAAGTGTACAACGTGACCTCACTTGTTATAAAATCCACATTATGTGGATTCATTATATTTGTAGGGTACCAATGTTGGTGGGTAAAAGGTATTCAATCAGATACAAACTTTTTATCAGCAAAAATCAGACAAAATCAAGTATTCACTAAAACACTGTTTTCCTCAATCCACAAAAAATTGTACTCACGAAAAATTAACAGATGCACAGTAGTCCTTAATAGTAGACAACAGATATTTGTGTCATTTCAATGTTAAGCATTGCAATTCAGTTGGTAAATTTATTGTGATGAATGATAGTGAACACACACACCAAAAACATACATTGTACATGGACCAAAAAAGGTAAAGGGGATGAAAATGACAATATTAAACATACAGGCAAGATTGAGGTGTTAACTTATGCATCTGCCAATGGGATCTTGGACATTGTTTCTAAAACTTTCCAGATTTTTATTTAATTATAACAAAAATAATCTTAAAGTCATAAGAAACCTCAAACTAAAAAAATAATGCATATGTTTTTGTCGAGCCTGCAACTTTAGTTGCAGAAAGCTTGACATAGGGATAGTGATCCGGCGGCGGCGGTGGTGTTAGCTCACTTCTTAAAAGCTTTATATTTTAGAAGGTGTAAGACCTGGATGCTTCATACTTTGTATATAGATGCCTCATGTTACGAAGTTTCCGTCAGTCACATGTCCAATGACCTTGACCTCATTTTCATGGTTCAGTGACTACTTGAAAAAAAAAGTTAAGATTTTTTGTAATGTTAAATTCTCTCTTATTATAAGTAATAGGATAACTATATTTGGTATGTACGTACCTTGCAAGGTCCTCATGCCCGTCAGACAGTTTTCACTTGACCTCGACCTCATTTCATGGATCAGTGAACAAGGTTAAGTTTTGGTGGTCAAGTCCATAACTCAGATTCTATAAGCAATAGGTCTTGTATATTCGGTGTATGGAAGGACTGTAAGGTGTACATGTCCAACTGGCAGGTGTCATCTGACCTTGATCTCATTTTCATGGTTCAGTGGTTATAGTTAAATTTTTGTGTTTTGGTCTGTTTTTCTCATACTATATGCAATAGGTCTACTATATTTGTTGTATGGAATGATTGTAAGGTGTACATGTCTAGCGGGCAGATGTCATGTGACCTTGACCTCATTTTCATGGTTCAGTAGTCAAAGTTAAGTTTTTCAGTTTTGGTCTTTTTATCTAATACTATATGCCATAGGTCAACTATATTTGGTGTATGGAAATATTTTATGATCTTTATGTCAGTCGCGCAGGTTTTATGTGACCATGACCTCATTTTCACGGTTCATTGCACAGTGTTAAGTTTTTTGTGTTTTGGTCTATTTTTCTTAAACTATAAGTAATAGGTCAACTATATATGTTGTATAGAAGCATTGTTAGCTGTACATGTCTGCCTGGCATAGTTCATCTGACCTTGACCTCATTTTCAAGGTTTGTTGGTCTTTGTTTAGTTATCTTGGTTAATGTTAAGTTTATGTGACAGTTGTAATAAAGCTGAGCTTTATACTTAGGACTATCAACATAATACCAATGATAAGTATAGAAGGCGAGACATTTCAGTGTGTGCACTCTTGTTTTATTTTTATAATGGATAGTTTTCATTATAAAACTTATGTACATATACTTTTTTCTGAAGAAAATTCTTTAATTTGTTCAAATTAAGAAGAAGTTTACTTTATGTTAATTGCTTCCTAATTCCCCAACATATTTTCCATATGCACAGTGACCTCAGTGTGACATATCTCATAAAAATCCTGTTTTAACACTAATCGATTGAAAAAAAAATTGACGATTATACGAAATTTATGCGAAAAAAATGATAAAAAAGTGCACAGAAGACTAAGTTAATGATGTTTTTATGCATTGGTTCAAGAATTGGAATAACATTATTTTTCACTGGTCACTCGTTTCTTATGACTTTTAAGAATATACTTTATGATTCTGGGTAAAATTAAGTCTACATGACGAGAACAAATTTCCATTGAAATTGTAATCATAGCAATTTTTGCTTCTTTCTCAAACAAATAAACAGTTTATATACAGGGCTGACCTATAAATAGCTGATGAGTTGAATTGTTATTCTCTGATTGACCTTATTAGATTCTCAGGGCAGTGTTTTATTAATAAAGAGCTGAATATTGCTTTGTAATAGTTATATACATTGTTCCATTGACATAGATGTTTTATGAAATCTAGAATTAGATATCCCTTAGAGTGCAATAACAGCCTTTCAGACTGATCTATACCTGGCTCTTTGATAGGTAAATCTACTTTGGGAAGACTATTAAGGGAGTAGAACTTTGATTATATGAAATGTTTTCTCAACTGGTTCATGTAACAGTTCTATTAGCATGTTGCTATACGTATAGGGTGTTTATTGGTCTTACTTGGTGTTTTTCAGGTTAATAGGATTTAGCCTCATGATTTAATGTATTTTTGAAAAGTTGGTCATAAAAGAAGAGTAAATTTACTTCCTGATAGGAGTTATTTTATCTAGGAAGTGGAACTCTGATTGCTTGGAATGTTTTCTCGACTGGTTTAAGTTCTATTTATATATATATAGTGTGTTTTTCGGTTAATAGGATTTTGCATGATGATTTAATGTATATTTTTAAATTTAGCCATAAAAGTAGAATAAATTGACTTCAGGAAAGAAGTTAATGTATCTAGGAAGTAGCACTCTGGCTGCTTCAAGAAACTTTTCTTGACTGGTTTAAAGTTATGTTTGCATGTTGGTATTTTTATAGAGTGTTTTACAGTCTTGCGTTGAGTTCTTCAGTCAATAAAATTTTACTGGATGGTTTTATGTATATTTGAAAACTTGGTCAAAGAGTATATATTGAAAAGAAATTTGGTTTGTTGAAAATAGTTAAACAAGGTGCCAGAAATTTTTTAATTCTTTTTAATAAAATTGAGAATGGAAATGGGGAATTTGTCAAAGAGACAACAACCCAACCATAGAGCAGACAGCAGCAGAAGGTCATCAACAGGTCTTCAATGCAGCGAGAAATTTCTGCACACGGAGGCATCCTTCAGCTGGCCCCTAAACAAATATATTATACTAGTTCAGTGGTAATGAACACCATACAAAACTTCAAATTGTACACAAGAAACTAAAGGTTATAATAATACAAGAGTAACAAAGGCCAGAGGCTCCTGACTTGGGACAGGCGCAAAAATGCGGCAGGGTTAAACATGTTTTGAGATCTCAAACCCCCCCAATAGCTCTAGACAATGCAGAAAAGTAAATGCATAACAATACGCACATTAAAAGTCTTTATTGTTTTTGAAACTTTACAAAGAACTGAAATACCTTTGCCCTTGTATATTTAGGATTAACTCGTTAATTTAGAATAAACTTGACTCAATATATATATTTTCCACTTTTTTGCATCATCGTAAACATAGTTGATTGTAGATCTGTGTCAATGTTACGTATACGATAATCTTAACAACAATGGAAGTTGTCAACCATAGAAGAGAATCTCTTACTAGTAAAGGTGCAACTTTTGAATTTATAATATTTGGTGCTATTTTTTTCCATCAAAGGATTATTTTAAGATAAGTCAAAATGAAATTGAGAATGGAAATTGGGAATGTGTCAAAAAGACAACAACCTGACAAAATAGCATAAAACAGCACAAGGCCACCAATGGGTCTAAAACACAACAAGAAAATGAAGCATAGGGAGGTAGACTGCTTTTGAATTGATTTGTCTAGAAAGAGGTCAACTTCATGCATTGTAAAAGCTGTATCAAATTATTGCATTGAAATTGATCCTGACATCATATTTGGCAAAAGTTTTTTATTGATGAATTAAACCGAGCAGTAAGGTCTGAAAACTAAGCCTTTATTTGCTATGATCCTTACTTGTGGACTGAATTTCAAAAGATAATGATTCTCTTATCATTTTAATCAATTCTAGAAACCATTATGTAATTATAGCATCGAAAAATTTTGAAAGATTATACCAAAGTGTAAATAATTTTGCTTTTAACTAATTTGTCACCCTTACCAGAGAACTCCTTTCCTGGGGAATAGAATGTTTAAAGTTACTCAACCAAACTGTTAGATTTATTTCACTTTCATTAACTTGTTTTCTTCTTAAGTAATTCTCCAGCCATATTTAGATTAGATATTATCATGTAAATTGCTTGTATCACTTTCGCGTGGCATGTTTTGTTAATTTTCAAGCTTATGAAGTTGTCAAAGACTTCGTAAATAATATTTGTGATACATTTTTTCTGTTTCGTAATTTAAAAATTAAGTTTCTACAATGTAACTTCATTGACCAAATTTTTATTCGAAAAAAATCTGCATTATTGTGCAGTGCATAAATGTCAGTTGCAGTATTAATGGGCACCCTATAGTTATTACCTATTGAAATATTTGTGCTGCGTTGGATAGAAATCGAACTTATGCAAATGAACATCAATACATCTGTTATTCTATCTATGGTAGGAAAAATCTATATGCATATCTGTAACGGTTTGAAATTTTTGAACATAAAGTAATTGTTATAAGAACCATACAAAACAGACCAAAATTCATAATTCATTTTGTAATAATTTCATTTTGGATGTAACGTGTCCTCTGATTGGCTGACGTTATTTTGTTATCAGCCCATAGACAGAATTTTGTCGTGTGACCGTGACGTCATCAACGTTTTTTCACTGTTTTCTACGGTTTAAAATAGAATTTAGAATTAAATTATAAGAAATGACTGTAATATTTTTTCTGTCTATTCGAAATAACATAAAAAATGTGGTGCACACTAGCTGTTAAATAACCCGCTACGCACGTTATTCAGTGTGCACCATATTTTTTATGTTATGTCTTCATAGACAAAAAATATTACAGTCATTCCTTAATGTTCCAAATTAACCAAAGTCTCATATATGTGCATGTATATGTATACTGCAAATAAAGGTCCATTTCTATCCCACACAGCTCATTTGTTCTTTGTGTGTCCAAAGGAAGCATAAAAATCAGACAAGCAATACAAACCTTTTGCAATTTCTTGTTTATGTTAGCAGTATCTTTTGCGTTTTATCAGAAATACATTGAATGTTGTTCAAATAAAAACTTTTCTTCTCTCAAGTTTCTGAAGATATTATATAATATGAACATTTCTTCGTATCTGTAGAATACTCTGGATCTTGTGGTAGTGAGAATGGTCGGACGAAGATGAGGTCCAGGAAGTACCGGGTCAGAAGTTTGAGTCGAGAAAGAAAGTCACAGAGAAGGACAAGAAGATGCTCAGGCAGCTCAGATCAAAGTAAGGGCAAATCTCAAAAGGTTAATGGTCATCATTTTGATCCATCAACCATTTTCAAGTTGAAATGTATTTATTTTTAGACTGAAACCTATAAACATTAGTCCCAGTTTGAGGTTTATAATTAAAAAGTATCATTATAGATTTATATAAGTTGAAGCCTTGATAAGGTTAGGTAATGAGGCTGTGCTGTTACCTATAATTATTAACATCCACCTCATTCTGCCTCTAGTGGATTGTTGTCTCATTGCCAATCATACCACATCTTCTTAATTTAAGCCCAAATCATTTTAAGGTACTTAAACACAGTATTTTAGGAATAATATATATTGATTGTGTTTCAAAAGATAACTATCTATGAAATATTCATGTAGTTTTATTTTATAATAGTTTCATAAATTTAATTGGACTAAAATTCAAATGTTAAATCTAAATTATCTCCCTTTGGGCTGTAAAAAAAAAGTAAAAATTTAATTTCTTGGTACAAAGAAATAAAAACTGTTATAGTAATTGCAATTTAATTTAGCTTTTTAATTCAATGTAGCATATGCAAGAACTTTTATTGTGAAAAATTCCATATTAAACATGAATTAATAATCACATCTGGCCAAATCTCTTGAAAGTTAATTATTTATGACTTTTTTTTTTAAAGTTCATTAAAATTGAGTTTAAGGCCATAGAAGACTGAAAAATGATTGGAACTTTCTACTTAATCTCAAATTTCTGACCAAGACAGATTTGATTGCCACGGATGCTTTATTGTAATTGGTCACTATTTTATAACTATGAATAAAATCTTAGGTTTATACCCTTTCAAAAAATGTTTCCATTAATGTCTCTCGGTTCTTGCAGAAAGTTCTTATAGAATCAAACTAATAATGATTATGCAATGTTTCTAAGCAGTGGCAGATCCAGGGGGGGGTGGTTCCGGAGGTTGGAACCCCCAATTTTTTTTGCCGATCAATGCATTTGAATGGGAGCATATAGTTGGAACCCCCCCCCCTTTACTCTGGGTTGGGAACCCCCCTTTTTAAAATGGCTTGATCCGCCACTGCTAAGAACTTGTTTTTAAAACAAGGACATGAAAAACTCAACTATGAATGGTAATGTGAATTCAGGAATTATAGGTAAAAAAGGCAATAGAGTAGTGAACAATACCAAAGGGATTAAACCAACTGACAAAGCTATGGCCAAAACCGAATAAGATGAAAACAAACACACCATAAAAAACTAAAGATTGAGAGAAATAAACCCCAACAGAAACCTGTGGTGATCTCAGGTGCTCTGGAAGGGTAAGCAGATCCTGCCCCACATGAGGCAACTGCAGTGTTTCTTATAATGTGTAAGAACAAAACCAATGAGAATTGAAATTCAGTATGTCACTATTAAATAAAAAGTCACATTGAAAGCATATTTTTTTTTTTGAAATCAAGAATTAATCTCACATTTCTGTTCATTTTGCAAAGTTGTTATAATAAATGAATGCAAAAAGTTTTGAATTTACAGCAATCTTCCTTTAAACAAAACTTATTTAGATTTGATTGATGTATATTTGATTCTTTTTGTGCAACTGGAGACACAAATATCTTTTCAAATGACATACAGTTATCAGATAAAATATTTTACTTTTGGCCTAATGACTTGTCATTTTTTATAAGAAATTTTTCATTCTATTTATAATTATATAATTTGACAGATATTTAATTTACTTATAGTAAATTATTGTATTGAAATATATTTTCAATCCCTTTCTTTAAAATAATTACTGTCCTAGTTTTGGGTTCTTTGAAATTTTGACATAATGATTAAAAGGAGTAGATTTGAAAGCTTTGAAACGAGGGTATTTAAGAGAGATATGTGAATAATTATGTCTAAAACTGTGATTGATAGAGTTATAAAGATTTTTTTTGTAGTTTATTGTCAAATTGAAATCCTTTTATGAACTGTTAAATCCTAAATCAAACTCATATTTATATCCATTTTAACATTTAAAAAAAAATAAGTAATAATAAATAAACAGAAAAATTCTAAATTTACAGTTCTCTCTAATTTAGATAAAACTAATTGAGAATTGATTGGTGAAATTATGGATCTGTTTTGGAGACTAAAGACACAAATATCTTTTCAAAATATCATTCAGTCGTCAGAAAGAGAACATTGATCTTTGTTGGATTGTTGTCAATTCTTTGACTTTTAATCTACTGTTAAAAGCAAAATTTAGGCCTCTAAATGAGTCTTTGTCTTGGTCTATGTTTAGGTTTCACTGATGTACACTTGATGCCCTGCTCCACCCTTTATTTATATTCCCTAATCTATAAATTATTACATTAAAATTAATAATCATGATCTGTGGTCAGCCCATATCTCCTTACAGGCAAGGAAGGTTTTATGGAATATTGAATTTATAATTCTGAATCTCTTATCACCTGATTTGTGAAATTCCTAAAGGACTATTTGTTAGAAAATAGATATCTGGCTTCAAGCACAATTGTTATGAACTAGCTGTGGTTCTTGACTAGTGAATTATGACAAGAAGCAATTGTATGTTTATCGATTAATGCTTGATTTGGATTAATCAGAAATTTGAATAATCTTGATGAAAGTCTTTATTAGTAAATTGATGAAATTAATAGATTCAGAAATTGAAATGGACGAATTTGTAATATAAGAGAGAGCTAAGGAATTTTTCAAAACAAACTTAGTTGAACATACCAACTGATGTAAATTGAAGATGTATTGCATATAGATTTCAAAGTAATACTTGTATGTAATAAAATTAAGTAATGAATTATTGCAAAATAGAACAATATCCTTTAGTTTTACCCAAGAGGCTGTTTGTGATAATGTTAAGGAAAGTTATATAAGATGTTGAAGAGATTGGTATCACATTATAGCAATGCTCAATCAGTAACATAGACAGAATAATGGTTACTGAGGAGAGAATAACTAATGGCTTACGTTTCTTCTAGACAAATTGTCCAAAACAGAGAGATATTAATATGATTATACAGGTTTTCAATTAGAACAGATCTTAAGTGGGTTAGTGAATGAATCAATCAATTGATAAAAGTCGACCCAATAATCCAGTAACCTCTATTACGATTATAAGACATGATAACATTGGAATGAAATTTTAATTCAATTATTGAATAGTTTCATTCCTGAGACCGGTTGTCAATGTGAAAGTTTTGTTTCACCACCCTTACCGAAAAAAAAGCCCAGCGGCAAACATTTGCAGCAAACGTTTGCTGCAAACTTGCCGCAACCATTTTACCATGCAAATGAAGTTTGCGGCAAGCTTGCTGCAAACATAATTATGCAAATTAGATTTGCCGCAAGCTTGCGGCAATTCAGTTTCATAAGGGCACGTTTTATATTGACCAAGACTGGTAGTGGATGACAAGGCTTTAGAAAAAAAACCTCAGGGATGTTGTAAAAGTACACTTTATATATATTAGTCTTCATCTGTAGGTTAAAATCTTTATAGCATCATCTAGGAATCTCTTAGGAAAGTGAACACAGCAAACCAGCCATTGAGATCCAGTGCATGTTGAGTCAATATCTATATCCTGAAGACCTGTGACTGTTTATCACTTGTTTGTTGACATTACTTCAAATGACGGAATTCTAACTAGTCATAAAACACTAATAGATAAAAGAAACAAAAAACAAAGAGATCCTTACATTTTTAAAATATATAAAAAAAAAAAGAAGCTTTTTGTAAATTATAGATTGTGATTCAAGTTTTAAAAACTGTTAAGCTATATATAGCGTGATAATATGCTGAAATACTTGCCACTGGAGCAATCAATTAAACAGAGCATTTTCATTGGCTAATTTTTCAAAGCCGTCCAAATGATATTTTTTGGGGAAATGACAAATCCATATCATAACCTGGTGCCAACAAGTACAAAGTGACCTAGGCAAAAATGTAAATACATGACAATTATAGGTCCGCTGTTAACTGGAAATAGCCAGAACTGGATATTAAAGTCATATTTTATTGTTATTATGTTATTGATTCCTTTATAATCTGTACTGCTATTTAAAGGGTGAAAATCCATAACGTCCATTAGGAAGACATTGTCCACATTCTTCTGTTTAGATAGTATCTATTTATTGATGCCTTGGGCCGTTGATACACTTTAACTGATTCTCACTTGTATGGTAATGATATAAAGAGTTTAAATAAATCATTTAACACGCAGATAAGTGGGTTATATAATACACCAGGGCTCTTGGTCATCGTTTGACACGCAGATAAGTGGGTTATACACTAGGGCTCTCGGTCATCATTTAACAAGCAGATAAGTGGGTTATACACCAGGGCTCTCGATCAGAAAACTACTCAGTACTTGGGGTAGGAAATTTGTGCTGAAAACACTGATTCACATATTTTTGATTGTTTGATTTCTGAGTCAGAGAACAATAAATGTATTTGGATATTTTATGACTGCAAGGCCAGGGCACTTAGTCAGAAAACTTTACTCTGTACATGTACTTGGGGTAATGAATTTGTGCTCAAACACCAAATGCAGTGATTGGTTGAATTCTGAATCTTAGTACAATAATCCTACTGGAGAGTTTTATGACCACAAGGCCAGACTTAATAGATGTTAATTTTAGATGAATCTTATTTATTGCTTTATCTATAACCTTGTATTGTATGATCAGCTGTTGACAGTTTCCATAATAAATAATCAAATAAGTAATACTTAAAAGGGATGTTAATATACTATTTATGTACCTGGATACTGGTCTCTCTACTCATCAGATATAATTGTTTCAATAACTGTGAACAACATGCAGGTATTGATACTCCTTTTTAAGATATTTCCAATATTTTATTAGATGGAGACATATGTTTTTGCCACCTGTATTGACAATGAATTTACAATAAATGAATTTATGAAGCGCTTTATCATAAAAATGAAAAGATATTGGGTAATTAAAATTATATTGAAGCTGTTTGCATTCTCTTCAATATTGATTTTCAACTTAAAACATATGAAGAGATGATTTTTTGCAGATGGGGTTATTATATATCAGTGCCATTGGGTCATAGATGGGGACTTGGAAATACTGGGCGTCTGTCCTTCTTGTGAGCACTCTCATCAGACATGCAATTCTAGCCTTTTTAGCTCACCTGGCCCAAAGGGCCAAGTGAGCTTTTCCCATCACTTGGTGTCCGGCGTCGTTGTCCGTCGTCGTCGTCCGTCGTCGATAACTTTTACAAAAATCTTCTCCTCTGAAACTACTGGGCCAAATTTAACCAAACTTGGCCACAATCATTATTGGGGTATCTAGTTTAAAAATTGTGTCCGGTGACCCGGCCAACCAACCAAGATTGCCGCCATAGCTAAAAATAGAACATAGGGGTAAAATGCAGTTTTTGGCTTATAACTCAAAAACCAAAGCATTTAGAGCAAATCTGACGGGGTAAAATTGTTTATCAGGTCAAGATCTATCTGCCCTGAAATTTTCAGATGAATCGGACAACTCGTTGTTGGGTTGCTGCCCCTGAATCGATAATTTTAAGGAATTTTTACTGTTTTTGGTTATTATCTTGAATATTATTATAGATAAAGATAAACTGTAAACAGCAACACTATTCAGCAAAGTAAGATTTACAAATAAGTCAACATGACTGAAATGGTCAATTGACCCCCTAAGGAGTTATTGTCCTTTATAGTCAACTTTTAACAATTTTCATAAAATTTGTAAATTTTTATTAACATTTTCCACTGAAACTACTGGTTCATTATAGATAGAGATAATTGTAAACTGCAAGAATGTTCAGTAAAGTAAGATTTACAAACACATCACCATCACCAAAACACAATTTTGTCATGAATCCATCTGCTTCCTTTGTTTAATATTCACATAGACCAAGGTGAGCGACACAGGCTCTTTAGAGCCTCTAGTTTGTATGAAGTTCATACAGATAATTTACATCAGCAATGTTTCAACCATGTTCTAAGCAATATTTATGAAAAAGAACCCTCAAAATATATTGGAGTTATTTCCCTTGAAAAGAAAAAATATATGCATCTGTGGGGAGCATTGGTACTCTGTTATTTTTTTTTATTTTAGAGGATACCGTCTCAGTTACTTTACTGAAAATAATAGTCTTAAGAAAACTCTTTTACATAGATGGTATTTATTTTAAAAAAATTTAATTTTTTCAACCCAAATGTCAGGAGGGTGCTGATTTTGGGATTGGGTTTGAATTAGAAAAGATATGACAAAGCTTTCAAATAATGAATGTTTATAGTTGCTTACAAACATAAAATAACACATGTTTTAATGCATATAAATTGATTGTGCATATTCATTTCTCAAAGGTGCATATATGCAGATAATTATAATAAATATTTGATGAATGATCATTAAGTATGGTGTTATTACTATTTACAGTCATCACATCAGGTTGACATATATTGCTTTGTTATTATTCTCCCAGATGATTTAAGGATGGTTTTCACTTTCTCTGCTACAAAAAGCATTAATTTGTAAATAGATCTTTATGATTTATCTGGTTACTGTTTATAGGCTTGGCAGATCATAACTTTCAATCCTTCCTGTGATGATCTGAAATTTATAATAACCAGGCTTTCGAAAAATTAATGAAGTACAGATGTGAAAAAAGAGTTGCTGGATTGATTTTTTGTCCACAAAAGATGTATTAACAAACCTTAATTGGAATTCTTTATTTTTCAATTTAGTATTGTCACTAACACAGTACAAATGCTGTCAAGGCCACCACTAGATCCAGCCTTTAAGTCTTAAAATATCAGCACCACAATGCATGCACTATTAACATATAGTGACCAACTTTAACTGGTCACTGATGGAGATATGTGACCAACTTTAACTGGTAACTGATGGAGAGTTGTCTCAATGCAAACAACCAGAAATTGGTACTGATAAGTTTTGCTCTCACATTTGGCATGGCTGATAGGTTCTGCTCTTTGAAAGACCCAGTGATACATTTAATATTACAGAATAGTTGATTAAGGTCCAGGATAGAATCATAATTGGTGATATCTGATCTTGTTGGTAGGGGTTTGTGGACTCAGAAACAACTACCTTTTGCAAAAACTGGCAATCCTTAAGTCAATTAAGATTAAAAACTGTCAATCCTTAAGTCAATTAAGATTAAAAACTGGCAACCTTAGTCAATTAAGATTAAAAAGTGGCAACCTTAGTCAATTAGGATTGAAACTAGCAATCCTTGTCAATTCAGTTTGAAAACTGGCAATCCAAGGCTGTTGGAATTAAATGCATCTTGCCAAAACAGGTTTGGAAGTTCTGAACCTTGGCAACCTCTGTGTTGGCTGGCTGAGATTTATTATTGAATTGATGAAATTCCACCCTTGTTACTGACTGTAGACTACAAATAATATATTTCTTCATGGAACAATATTAATCTATTGACTTTTTTATTGGGAATATGATGACATGCATAAAACAAAATTGACATTTATAGAATAAATTAATTGCTTTCCTTGTAATTAAGCCTTCATATATAGATTGTGTTGTTCATTTCATTATTGAATAGCTAAAATTTGTAGCTTTAACTATTGCAGTGATGCTCTTTGTGTAGGATTTTAAATGATTATTAATTTATTCATAAATTTAAATGAATTTCCAACAATCAGAGCATGAATTTAGCATCAACTTAGCTTGATATTTGACAGTTGTATACCTTAACAGTTTTGATTTGATTTTCTGATTTGAACTCTTAAATATTTATATTGCCTTAATTGAACTTGAAACCAAATCCATTATAAATTTTTATAAGAAATTGAATTGTTTTTCAATTACAGATGATTATTGAATATTGAGAGGGAAACATTTTGAATAGTGCCTTGAGGTTAAGATCGAATGAATTGATTTAATTAACATTTTGATTAGTTAAGTGGGTATAGTGAAAAGTATTCATTAGTAAGTTACACTAGGTAGGGTATCAAGAGGTTTTAATCCTTAAAGTAATTTACAAATTATGGACACAGGTAATATTTAAATATTGATAGGTAAAAACTGTTTTGTTTAGCCTTACCTGTTCAAAATCATTTATGTACATATTTCTCAAGACATACCTATGGAATTAGGGAGAAATGTGTTTACTGTCAAAAGATATGGAACAGTTTTGACTAGGACCTGTGCTTGTTGAGAGGTTTCAATAGCTTTTACCTATGGTATATAGGTAAATGTTTATCGATGGTCAAAGGAATGGATTGTATAGATATGATTAGCATTTTCAATTGGATTTTTATATATTCGGTATGGTGGATGTAATACCAAGTGAAGTGATTTGTGAAAGGGACGATTTAAGTAAATAAGCCACAGTTGTCAATTTAGGTTATATGACAATTATTGTCAAATACTTTAATGGGAAAATCCTGCACAGGCTTTATGGGCAGGATATTCTGATTTCAGTTGTGAATGAAACCATGGGTTAAACTGTGACTCCTTTTGTGTTGTTTAGACATAAGGAGAAATGGATTTACGCTGGAATTATTTTGTGTCTTCTAATTTTTATAAAATTTTGTTTCTTTCTGCTCGTGTCTAATCGTTACCAGTGAATTTTCATTTTTTTTTGAGAAGTGTATTATGTATTTTATCATTCAGCCAACTGTTTCATTGGAATAAGTAAATTTAAAAAAAAAATGGATATACAAAAATTAGCCAAAAAGATGTGGCATAGGAATACAAAGATGGAGGATTTAAGGAGGACTGGCTCCTTAAGGGTGAAGAAGGGATCACATACTATTTTAGCTAGAGCCAGAAGTGAAGGTTTGCCAATCTTTGATGAGGCTCCGTTAGAACTACCACAGAGATCATACACACCGTTACCTAATCTTCCTCCAATGAGACCTCGTAAGTTTTTGCAGATTAGTTTGGTTTTTTTGGCGTAGTAAGGAATATAGTTGTCTGATTAGACATTTGATCAAACCTCTGTATGTTTTAATTAGAAATCATCTAAACACAAATTTCATTTTATTATAAGTCAAAATCAAAGTTTCACATTTGGTAAAATTAAGATTTTATCCTGAGTTTCAAGATGAATGTGGAGATCTAAAGGTGAAAGATTATATTGTTTTCCCCATCAATAGTTTGTTTTAAGATGTTTTAATTTAAAAGACGGATCTGTTTTATGTTTAATGGTGCATTCAAGCATATAAAACATTCTATAATGCAATTTTTGTTTGTATTTCTGATACAGAATATTATATTTTACAACATATTTCCCAGGAATTCAAATGGACAAATTTTACTTTGTGAGGCCTATAATTGTTAAATGGTCCATAGTTTATCCTTTGATATTTAGAGGAAATTCTTTGTGGTATGGTTTTGTAAGAAGATCAGTCATAATTGATCATTTTAATTTTGAATGAAAAATTATCCCAATACACGAAATTGTAAATAATTGTATGGAAATAATACTATATTACTATACTATAACAAAAGCAGAAAATTATAAGAATATAATAGATCTAAAAAATCTGTTCCATTTTGAATTAAAAAGACTTGGCTAAATTCATATTTAGTGCTGTCAAATTTTTACTCAATTCAGAGATAATTTAACATATCTAGAGAATATTTCTGCATTTTATGGCTTGTCCCCTGAGACAACTAGCCAATTCTGAATGTAAATTCTTAAAATATAAAGTGGAAGACAATTAATATTATTCTGAGAATGCTTAAAAAGTTTGGGGGACTTTTAAGGACAATTGCTGGGACAGATGTCAAAAGTTCAGCCCTTGTAAAAAACATGTAAATTTCCAAGCCTGACAACGGGGAGGCAATGTCCTGTCTTGAGGTGACAATAGATTCATTTTCAAGTAGATAAGTCATACATTATTTTAATCCTCATTTAGTTTTATAAATACTAAAACTAGAAATACATTATATTGAAAATAGACTTAATTTATGTTTGAATAGAATTAAGAAATATCTGGGATTTTTTTTTTCAAAATTAAAACAAAAACTGAACTTGACATGTGTCATGTGTCTTATGTAAACACAACTGTTACTTATATAAACCTGTCAATGCCTAGAACAACAATAAATTTCAAGATTCTACATGATCCTCTTGAAATAATATAACTCTTTTTATGGAGCACCCATAAAACTTGTGTGAAGGACACTCATATCAAAATGGAATTTATCTATACTAGAATTTTAATCAGGGGGAAATTTATTTCTCTAAATTCTTTAAACTGATGATAAAATTTTATATGATGTATATAACTTGTTATCAAAGATAAAAGTTAGAATATATCAAACTCTTCTAAACTTGTATAAATCTTATCGCATTGTTGAAGTGTAAATTTGTCATTAGAACACAGTTCTTAAACTTTTAAGTGATTGCTAATAAATTGAAATTAGTCTAAACATAACATGGCACCGATTTGTAGATCACATTTATTCAGATGAAATGTTAAGTAAACACATATTGCAGTCAATGCAAAAAATAAACAAATTGCATGTCTTGAAATTTACTTTTTTAAATGTTTACAATATAAGCTTTATATATTTGTACAAGGTTGATTTTACAATCTACAACTAATTAGTCTTAGGTAGAACATGGTTTAATTTATATGCTGTAACTTGATCTGATGTCTTTGGTGGATAATGTTTGTATAATACTCTATTGAAACCAGTCTATTATAAGATCACTTGAAAATACAGATGTAAAACTTTACAAAAAACCAGAAGCAGATTTCAACACAGACTCATTCAAGTTCAAGGTTAAACCCTAAAATAATATTGCTGTAATGAGGTCGACATGATCTGAATTGTTTTAAAGTTTCACAAAACAATGGTGAGGTTCTGTTGCTTTGGAGCCATGGCGGTTGAGTGGTCTTATTAGTCCAACTATTGGGTCGAGTGGTCTAATTAGTCAAACTATTGGGTCGAGTGGTCTAATTAGTCCAACTATTGGGTCGAGTGGTCTTATTAGTCCAACTATTGGGTCGAGTGGTCTAATTAGTCAAACTATTGGGTCGAGTGGTCTAATTAGTCAAACTATTGGGTCGAGTGGTCTGATTAGTCCAACTATTGGGTCGAGTGGTCTAATTAGTCCAACTATTGGGTCGAGTGGTCTTATTAGTCCAACTATTGGGTCGAGTGGTCTAATTAGTCCAACTATTGGGTCGAGTGGTCTTATTAGTCCAACTATTGGGTCGAGTGGTCTTATTAGTCCAACTATTGGGTCGAGTGGTCTAATTAGTCAGACTATTGTATCACTAGTCTGTCAACACTTAGGTTGTTACTTAGAATCCAGCACAGAATAGGTACACTGGACTCCAATATTTATTGACTAGGATTGTCTGTTTTCCTACCAAAATGTCTGTGGTTCTCTCTGGGAATTCTGGCTTCCTCCTCCATTAAAAACCTACTGCAAAGAAATAGAACAATAATGTTAAAAGTGGCATTAAACACCAGTCAATCAATGATCTTGCTTTAACAATATTCATGAATTATTTTATACAAAGCAAATCTAAATATTGGGATTTGGATCCCTCCCCAGGATTAGGACACCATGAAGTGTGCTATGTGTTTGTCAAATTTCTTGAAAGGATTGTTTGAAATTTTATAGAAAATATTTCCATTTTAATTCCATTGTTTTGGGTTCTAAAATTTAAAATTATAAATTGCTTTCATTATAGTTCATGTTCAAGTTATGAAATACTGATGTTTCAAAAAGGTGAGAAGACTGAACATGTTCTAATATCTTTCTTTTGAAGTACTGATGTACTTATTAAGAAAAGGTTTATACTGAGGAAAGGTGATAAAGTTTATTCCAACATACTGCATGTGATGAAAACAACTTTAATCTTCTTTTATAAAAGTCAATGTGGTCAAGTGTGTAAATCATATCTTCAAACTTTCAAGTCCTTAAATATTATTACTGAGATGACTTAGCGTTTCTAAGTCATAGAGTTCACTTTCTTTATGAGATTAGATATTATATATTTTGTTGGTATTTCTATTTATCTGACATGTTTGGCATTGATTGAAGATTTTAGAAAGAATTACAAACTATGGACTTCGAATTCCATAGTCTACTATTACTATAAAAAAAAAAATACTGACTCATGCTCATGTTGCCCTATAGGTCAGATAGATTGAAACCTAATTCATGTCCACTTAAAAACAGTCATTGGAGATTAAAAATTGGTCCCCATTTTAGTTTAAGTGATGATAAACTTGACAGGGAAAATAATATATGACTACGACCAATAAATGTTATGTGATACTCATAATTTTACCAACTTTTTGAGTTGTTTGCCAATTTGCTGATAGACTGCTTGAAGAGAATATACTTCTTTAAGGAACAATTACTATTGTTTGAGAATTTTAAATCTTTTAAAATTTCCAAATTTTGTGAACATTTTAGCCAGACAAAGAAATATAAAATGGGTGTTCAAAGCAGCAAAATAAGTTGCTAAATTTTGTAACAGACCTAAATCATAATTATGACTTTTACTGCCTGGATACTGCTTCCCTGCAAATAACATTTACTATATTATTGGAGCAGATTTGTGGTTCATTGAGGAAAAGTTGTTTATTAATATATTAGTCATTCAATTTCTATTATTAAATTCTCTGTAGTAATGTTAACATTATATAAACCTATAAAGGATTAGTAAACATTTATAATAGTTCTCTCTTATCAGAGATTATGTGATTAGATTTATAATCCGGTATAATCTTATATTCATCAGAAATTGCAGGGAAATACGTTTTGCATTATTTAGAGTTATTGATTGGAAACCATTAAGTATTTCATTGTGTCCAAGAACTATACAAGATATAGATAAATGACAAACTGTAATGGATTTTTCTGGGTGTTTTAAGCATTTTCAATATAAACATATTTAAGTTGTCGAGCTGCAATTACAATAAATCTAACAGCAAAGGGATCTTTAAAGACAATCTCGATATAAATTGAACTATTTTATTTGGTGTTTTAGAGCTCAAATTTAGTTGCATGTTGTTCTTTCCAAAAATGAATCAGTTTTAAATACTCTCTATATATCGTAAGACATTGGAAACACCTCAAACAACAAGGTCAAGTTCAAAGTCACATATATTGACTGCTACCAAGATACTCTTTAAGATATGTTGACAAAATTAGTTTTCTGTGTACAAATGAAAGAATTGCACCTCTTTTATATATCTTTAAGTCTTTTACAGGTTTGTATGAAGCCTTAGTTCTCAAGGTTTAAAAGATAATGGAATCAGTAACTCTTTTGTTTTCTGTTAAGTGACCCTTTTAAACTTCAAATAAACTAACTTGTTTGAGACTCTGTTGCAGCGTAAGTCACCAGGGTTACGTTATCATGAAATTTAGATTCCTTGAAGTTTTATATGTATGGTAAATGCTATATATATGTACAGACACAACATTTTTTTTTTACCATCTTCTTATTATACCCCATGCAACGAAGTTGCGGAGGGTATAATGTTTTTGACCCGTCCGTCTGTCCGTCCGTCCGTCAGTCCTGTTTCTTGTCATCGCAACTCCTCTCAAACCACACAACAGAATTTCACGAAACCTTTTCAGATAATAAGGACATACTATGTAGTTGTGCATATCGACGGAAAATTGCGATTCAATTTTTTTTAGGAGTTACGCCCCTTTGAACTTATTTACTTTAATGTACTACTGCAACAGTTTGTCATCGCAACTCCTCTCAAACCACACAACAGAATTTCACGAAACCTTTTCAGATAATAAGGACATACTATGTAGTTGTGCATATCAACGGGAAATTGCAATTCAATTTTTTTTCTAGGAGTTACGCCCCTTTGAACTTATTTACTTTAATGTACTACTGCAACAGTTTGTCATCGCAACTCCTCTCAAACCACACAACAGAATTTCACGAAACCTTTTCAGATAATAAGGACATACTATGTAGTTGTGCATATCGACGGGAAATTGCGATTCAATTTTTTTTCTAGGAGTTACGCCCCTTTGAACTTATTTGCTTCAATGTACTACTGCAACAGTTTGTCATCTCAACTCCTCTGAAAACACACAACAGAATTTCATGAAATTTTGTAGATAATAAGGACATACTATGTAGATGTGTATATTGACAGGAAATTATTATTCAATATTTTTTCTTATACAATTTTTTTTTCTTATACTTATTTAATTTCTCCAATGACAATGTGGGGACGTGGGGTATGTGAGCGTGCTCACTAAGGTTCTTTAATTTAATATAAAAAAGAAGGTGTGGTATGATTGCCAATGAGACAACTATCCACAAAAGACCAAAATGACACAGACATTAACAACTATAGGTCACCGTACGGCCTTCAACAATGAGCAAAGCCCATACCACATAGTCAGCTATAAAAGGCCCAGATAAGACAATGTAAAACAATTCAAACGAGAAAACTAACGGCCTTAAGTCTATCTCAGGCTTGAGGATAAGAGGGAGTAATATGTCCCCTGTGCACCAAGTCTCCTATCCATTAGTGACAATTCAAATGTCAACCCATTACCATTGCACTGTTGACGTCTCTTTGAAGATCGTTATACTTTGTTTCTTTGATATGTGTATTGTTTAATTAATTGTGATATTTTTTGAATATTTATGAATTATTTGCTACTGAATTTGAAATGCAGACAACAATCAATTAATATTTTTGTTTCATGCTGGTAAAAAAATAAGCTATAAGCAAAAAAAGTAAGCAAAACCTTTTTATTTTCTTGTTGACCTTGACATCCAAATATGACCTTCTTTTAGTAAGTTGGGGGAGGGGGGAGACATTTCGACAGAAAGCACTTAATTTATTATCCACTTCAATAACGTGAACTACATGGCTTATTTTCCAGGCTCAACGCTTGAATTTGTCTTTATTTAGTCATGTGTATGATAGTTATACTGTTACATAACTTCACAGTGAAACTATGTACAGTATTCCTGTTAAACATGTAATTTGTCATTTCTTTGCATGATAAAACATATATGAGGCATTTCGCTTTATGGCCAAGCTCTGCAGTGTTGATTTAGGTGATTATATGAAAATTACAAAAGATTAATGTTTGCATTAAAAGAAATGCATTAAAGAGATAGTTTGTAGTAAAGAATCAAGTGCAAGCTTCAGTGCAATAGTAGAATTAGTTGGGAGTCTCTGTGTGACATTGTCTGTAGAACGTTTATTGCAGGTCAGATAAGTCCAAGATTAAGATGCACCTTTCACAGGCAAGATTCCAAAACTTACATTAGTTAGAATGTGTAGAAAGGTCATTGGGGAACTGATGTAATCTGCAATGTTTTAAAATGCTTTTTGATCAGTTGTGAACAAGAGTTTGTATGATATCAATAGATATAAGAAGATGTGGTATGAGTGCCAATTAGACAACCAAGTGACTGAAATGACAGGCAAATTTTGGTATGACCAGACAAGGATTACTAATGAATCAGCTAATTTCAGACATTTTTTTTTTACATTTTTCAATTTTTAAATGTGATCTTTGTATCTTCAAGAAATGATTTTTTGGCCAGGCTAAATTTTTTGGTTGCATGTCTATGTTGTGGCTAACATTTTGTAAAATGAAGGCAATAAATTGCAAGGCAAGGAAAAAACATCTTAATTATCAGATAGAATTTTTACATGAATTTTCAATAAGATATTTTCCCTTTGGTTTTAAAAATATGATCTAAAAAAGATTGTGCTCTAGGACATGCAAATTCACACTGTATCAGTGTGTCACAAAGTGTAAAATATAATTTTTCCTTTTAAAACATTACTATCATTGTAGCATGTTAAGACACATAGAACAATTCACTATGGTATATTTAGTTAATGAACAATCATAAACACTCATAATTGATCAACAAGATATGTAAAGTACTAGTAACCTATGATTAATGGAAAGCTATTGGTTTATGTTATGATTTCATATCAGTTTCATCTTGAAAGTTTACATGTAAGAAAACATTAGATAAGTTCAGTCATATAAACTTACACATTCTACTGTTTCAAAACCATAAATAAACTGTGGAAAATGAATTAGGTATCAAGTTTTCCATTAAGTTTGAGGAAGTGCAGATATGTTTTAGTGCAAAGTATATCATTGTATGCTGGTAAAAGAAAAGATCATATGACGTAAAGGGATGAAAGAAAGCATCCAGGGATCTTTGATTATCATTAGTTTTCTGACTTTGAGCAGCCCTTTGTACTTTTAGTTTGATATACCCCTCAGAGGTATTGCACTTGATAATTTGATATACTTATCACATGCATTTCTATTAAGTCCAGGTACAATGCATCATTCAGATAGAAAGTATGTTGTGTACATAAATCTATAAAAAATGAGTCTTTTTACATACGTTTACTTAAGCACATTTGATAATGAGAAATCATAATCTGGAATGCATCAGTCCATTATATTTTCTAATTCACCTAAATACACCTGATTATTATGGGCACAATGTCAAAGTCATTGCTGTATTCCAACTTTGAAATAGAATGACATTACCCCCCCCCCCTGTGCACTAAAGTTTGTCCTCATTTAATAATTATTGTACTTATTACTGATTTAACTGTAATTAGTACCTACTTTAGAAACTGTAGGAGATGGATGATTAGATAGTGCTTTACCTTGCACTAATTTTAACTGTAAATTAACTTCGTTTTGTTTCTGTACAGTTTGTTCTATTTTAGTGTTGTATTCCAGCTTGTTTAATTTTAATTCACTAAATGAGGGTTTCAGTGCAGGAGTTATTTTCATTTGAATAAAATTGAAGGTTGCGGTTATGGTGTAAAAAATAACAGATAAGAGCCAAAACTTTTAATATAAAAGCTGGATTGTCAATTGTATCTAGGTCTTTGTTGATCCATGCATAAAGGATTTTACTTTTAAATGCAAAAGTTAATGTATGTGAACTTTTCTGAATGGTATTTCTTATGAGTAAGTTAAGTACTATCTTTTGTATGTTTTTACTTAAATAATATGTTTGTATTATCTGTAGAAAAGTTCTGGTAGCTAGACTGTCAGCAAATTTATTCAAGCTGAGTGTCAGAGTCTTTATCCTTCATAATTTTCATATCAAGTTCTGTCCCGAATATAAGCTTTTTAAGAGATGAAACCATATTTTATAAAGGTTATGTTATGAAACATTAGACTATCAGACTTTAAAGTGGGAAACATTAGATCTGGTGACTTATTAGTATAGATATATGGCTTATAAGCTCTAAATGACTATGATGAGTGACTGCTATATATAACAAAGAAGACTTTGAAAGCTTGACCTAACCTTAATCTCATTGTTCTGATGACACATATGGAAAGAAAAGGAGCTAGAAAGTTATAGCATCTATGAAGACATGTCTTTCACATTTTTTTTTACCTACAGCTAGGAGCAATGACATTAAAAGTTCATCTGTTTAATAAAATGAATAAAATGTGAACTTTGAAATGTGGATTTACACTTAATTGTACTTTCAATTTTTGCTTGTTACTTTATGTAAATTAAATTGATTTCACATTATAACTATTCTAAACATTCTGCAGGTTCATTAAATTGTATATCTTTTGGATGTCGAGCTATCTCAATAATTTCATCATTTGAGTGTACTGGTACACAATTTTTAGAAAAGTTTATTAAAGCTCGTATGTAAAGCAAGTTCATTTCATTTTCGACAGCAGTGTTATTCTTTACTGAATAAATTTATGCAGGCCTAGTGCCAACTTTTGGGGACTTAAAGTATACAGTAGGTATGGTTGACTGTGTAAACGTAAAAACACCAATGAGTTTCATACAGGCTGCGTACAGTTGAATGTTGTTTGTAATTTCATTTTCCTTTATTGCAATAAAATAGGGTGGTGTTTACTCTAAGTTCAGACAATTGTTGATCCTGTTAATATAAACATTTTTAATTTGGGATGTGTTCTTTGTAAATGAAATACAAACATTTGAAGGTTGTCTTGTAAAGGCCACCAACAGATAATGCTGGTTATTTCTTTAATTGTATGATAAATGATTTCTTGCCTGTTATTTAATTGAAATCTTTGGTAAATGATCTGAAAATTAGACATATGCTGAGCTCATCGATTTAAGGTTGAAACCTTGATTTACAACTAGACTAAAGTCAGTCATTAATACGTCAACTTTGATTCCCAAAATTCACAATGATAGAAATTCTTTTTTTTTTTTTTTATTGAATATTGATTTTCTTTCAATCATATATCTGAAACTTCGTGTTGTTTATTCTTTAGTTTTCTATGTTGTGTCGTGTGTACTATTGTTTTTCTGTTTGTCTTTTTCATTTTTAGCCATGGCGTTGTCAGTTTGTTTTGGATTTATGAGTTTGACTGTCCCTTTGGTATCTTTTGTCCCTCTTTTACTCATTGCAGTATATATTATATTGATTGACATATACATTTAAATTTTTTGCATTGATTAAACATCATATGATTGAAATGGCTTTAGGAATAAATTGAAAGGTCCACTTGTTGATGCCATGGGGGCCAGTGGCCGAGTGGTCACAGTAAGTAGTTACTACTGTAATCACTAGCCAGTCAACTCTCAGATTAGGAGTTTGATTCCGCTTGTTTGAGTGCACTGGACTCTTATCTCAATTGACTAGGATTTTCAGTTTTTATATCGAAGGTCTGTGGTTTTCTCCAGGCACTCTGGCTTCCTCCACCAATAAAAACTGGCTGCCACGAAATAGCCTAAATGCAGTGCTTAAAAGTGGCATTAAAACTCCAAAAATCAATCAATCTTGATGCCATGAATATTCATAATAGATTTGTATCTCTTGTCTTTAAAAGCCTAAATTATGAAACACTTTTTTTATTGAAAATTTTAGCAGTGCAAATTTTTTTAATGAAATTTGAAACCAGGTCTGTTTCACTCACATATATACCAATTTTAGAATTTCAATTAATCAAGTAATTGAAAATAATTATACTGGAATTGATAAATAAATGTTATATAAGAAAACTGATAAAATTTTCTTAAATAAGAAAGTATGTCAACTGTATGCAAGTGCATATTGATTACAGATTGCTAGTTATTACTAGTCATTTGGGATTGTGCCAAACTTTATTTAATAATAATTTTTTGAAAGTTTGCTTACACTTGAATTTTTTCCCTTATAAGATTGATAGTTAGTTTACACAATATTTATCAGGGGAATGCATGATTAGACAGTTTCTCATCTCATAAAGACTTTTAACATTTGTATATTAAAACGTGTCTGTTAAAAGCATGAATACCTTTTAAAATATCACAAATGAAGGACAATTTATTAAGAGCAAGCATTGACATTTTATCTATTTGAAGATATTTTAAATAATGTACATAATATAATGAAGCATTTCTATACCTCTGAAGTTTATGTTTATCAAAAAAAAATGTGCTTTTGCCTTGAGTTGTCTCCCCTAATTAGTCATGAAGACTGGTTCCATGCATAGCCTTAACATGCAAAGCTTACAAAGGAACTAAGCATTATGTTGGAAAACTATCCTCTATTTCTTTCTTTCATTTTATTTTATATGATGTTCCATTATGCAGAAAGATTGAGATTCTCAAAATAAGTATATTTTAATTTATATATTTATAGGCTCTGCCTGGAATTTCGAAGATGATACAGATTCAACAACTTCCTCAGAAACAATGACCAGTGTGTCAGATGATGTTCCTATTGGTTCTAGTCAGTTATACTACACAACACCACCTAAAACAGTAAGTGTCCACATCCCTAAGCATTCTCAAGTGGTATATATAAACTCACCAGGTTATTTTATCCTAAGACTGTAAATGATGAGGCTTCATTGTCAAGTTCTGGTAATATTTTACCTGCTAAAAGATTTACAACAAGAAACATTTTATACAGCCTAATATGGAATTACTTGTTCAGTAATGAATGCTAAATTACATAATGATCCACATAAGTACTTTACTATGTGGAATGGGTTTGACTAATTGTTGAAGGCTGTACAGTGACTCAGGTGGATAGTTCTTTTAGATTGAAACAAAATTTCTTTCCACTACTTATTCTTAGACCAATATACAGACTTTTTCAAAAGTGTCCAAACAAAGTTTTGAAAATATATGCTAGTCTGAATAACCATTTACTAGTTTGGGGGCATCAGACTAGTGTCTAATGGTGCAGACTGTGACACTGATTCATTGACAATCACAAGTCCTTATTAACCATCAAAATAAATGTTTGGCAGAAGAAAGATAATCACAGATGGCCACCATCATTGCATCATTTAGGAAATGCATAAAAGCAATCATATTCCAGACCATTCGACCAATAGGCTTATGATCAGATAGAGACTTTTTATAGCAATTGCATTCTTCCCTGATCCAATATGTATATGATGTAAATGACCTTTGTCAATTTTTAAATGACAAAGCTACAGTATAGCAGTATTTACATTACTGACTATTGAAATACAATATACCATTTAAGATATATGACTAGTTCATTGATTCAAGGATTGATAAAGGTTTTTACAAAATATGTTTGTTAATTTCATAGTAAATTGTATTGGAAAATTCTAAAAACTACAAGTGATAACAATGGGAACTTATAAATCTGAATAAACTTGCATACTAATATTGATACATATTTCTTTTTGTTTATATCTGGTTAGGTGACATTATATTCTTCTAAACTTGCACTCTCTCTTAACCATTTTTACTCTAAAGAATGTTTCAGATTAAAGTCATATGACCCCAGTGAGTGGTGAAAAATAATGTTTATCCAATTCCTGAACCAATGCATGTCTATATCATAAACTTGGAACTCTGTGCACGATTTTGTCATTTTTTACGCAAATATATCGTATAATCGTCAATTTTTTTCTCTCTGTCTGTTATGATTTAACAACTATGGCTGCTCATTAAATGCCGTGCTTTAAAGCCGAAGTTTACCGATTGTCACCTTATAGTAAATAAATAACAAAAAGCATGGGTATTGAATACATGTTTAACATGTACAACAGATAATTGTTTATTTTAATGACAGATCCATACGTATTGCGATCGCCAGATTTTTACGAGGAGGGTTACGCTCAGGTCACTACGTATACGAAAAATATGTCCGCGAATTGCTTCCTGGAAGCAAGCAATTAAAAACAAATGAACTTCTTCTAAATGAGGACAAATTAAAGAATTTTCCTCAGAAAAAAGTATATGTACATAAGTTGTATAATGAAAACTATCCATTTAGTTATTAAAAACATGTGCATGATTTTTTTTTATTTTGAGGTTTCATATGACTTTAAAATTTGTATTGCCCCCTTTTAATTACAACCTTCTAGGATATAAAACATTTAGTCTTTTGTACCATATAAATGTTTCAGTACTGATGGACAGTATTGACCTCAACCTTTTACCTCAGTCAATATTGTTTTCTGTTCATACAGACCTCAGACTTTCTTCTAATGCATTTTCTTTGACGGGAGGTATGAAAGGTTTTTTTTACAAAATAACCAATTAGACTTCATTATTTATGATTTTCCATCTTGAAGTTTTCAAGCTTAATTGTCTTAACAGTTATGGTAATTTAAACAAATTTTAATCTCCAAGATTAGAATTAAAACTTTCTATAATATAAGTTGATGAGTCAGACTTCCTTCTCTGCTGTTATATTTCCAGTACTTTAGTATTGTAATGTTTGTTTTTTTTTTGCATTTTTTGGATGCATCATAAATGAAGAATGTTGCCTATTGGTATTATAAATTGTTCCCTGTAGGGGTAGACATACAATACCATATAAATTGGTACATGACATACTAGTGCAGGTACATGCTGCTAGACTGAACTCAATTTGGAAGACATTTTGTCAGATTCTTACAGAGTGGGTTTTATTTTTAGGTGGAGAATGAGTACAAATGGGTAATTTGGCAAACTTACGAATTAGTAGAAATTAGCGGGATTAAAATCGTATAAATGTTGATAAGTGTCAATGTTAGGCTTTCAGGTCACATAGTACGTAAATTATTGCATTACTGATAGTAGGTTGTTTCTCATAGTTATAATTCTAAGAAAATTAAGATGATGAGTTGGCAATTTTTTTTTAAGAATGTGCAAAAATGTTTTCTTGTTCATTTCTTTGACACTCAAGAGACCATCTTATTCGACATCAAATGACGGCAATTTTATTGTAAGAATTTACAGAAAGTTTTTCATGTTCATTTTTTTTTTGAAGTTTAAGAGACCATCTTATGCGACATCAAATGATGTTTCCAGCATAATTTGAATTGTAATTATTAAACATCTTTACAATTGTAATACTTTGGAGATTAAAAGGATAGGTTTGTCTGACAAAGAAAATGTGCATAATTCGTAAGTTTTGACAGGAAACTTTCCCGCTGAGATGATTCTGACTGAATGACTTTTTTAAATGTTCTGTTTTTTTTGGAGGATGGTGATGTGAATTAATAAATTGTCACTAGGATTGTGACAGATGAGCATGCAATATGATGGAAAATGAATATTTATAGCTTTTGATATTTAATAGGCATGTACAATGGGTGCAAAATGATTATTTATTATTCAATCTTCCATTATATGCATGTAGGTGGTCAAGGTCTTTTCTCAACAGGTTAGGGGCAAATCAGTATCCTTTCAGTACTCAATATTGTTGGGGCAGTGAAAGGGCTCAGACTGTTAATTCACAAAAACAAACTGTCTTTATTGTGGCTATTTTATGTAAGTAGATAAAATTTACTAATAATTCTGGTGGAACTATAAGCATTCCTTTTATTTGAGAAAAATTTTTCCAAAGATATTTTATTTTTGTAATTAAGAAATTAAAACAAATTTATATAGAAGTAAATTAGTGCAAGTTTTTTCTTTCATTTAATGTCAAGGACTTTATACCTATAAACTAATTGTTATCGGTATGATTGAAGTAATTATCATTTTGGGAGCAAAAAGAAATGTCCATGAAAATAGAATTTTTAAGTTGTGAAAACAAGAAATTGTCCACCCATAAACTGGCTATTCTGAAATATTTAAAGATAACCTTTCAATGAAAAATCCTATTTATAAATATTTACAAACATCTAAGCTAACAGAATTAGGCAAACTGTAAGTAAAAGGACTTAAAATCTAACATTTCTTTCATTATGGTTACACTGGAACCTGGCTATATATATGTACCACCCTCATGTGGGAAAACATCAAAAACTGTTTTATAGAAATATCCTGGAATTTCCACTTTGTTAGGAAATCAGTTGATGTCTTATTCCAACTTGTTACGTTATGTGGTTTAATTCAGCCAGGTTTTCTTAAACTGTATCCCTGTCTAAATAAGTTAGGTTCTGGAATCCCAGTAATTGTTGATTGATTGATTAAAGTCTAAATAAGTTAGGGTCTGGAATCCCAGTAATTGTTGATTGATTGATTAAAGTCTAAATAAGTTAGGGTCTGGAATCCTAGTAATTGTTGATTGATTGATTAAAGTCTAAATAAGTTAGGGTCTGGAATCCCAGTAATTGTTGATTGATTGATTAAAGTCTAAATAAGTTAGGGTCTGGAATCCCAGTAATTGTTGATTGATTGATTAAAGTCTAAATAAGTTAGGGTCTGGAATCCCAGTAATTGTTGATTGATTGATTAAAGTCTAAATAAGTTAGGTTCTGGAATCCCAGTAATTGTTGATTGATTGATTGCGCCTGTCCCAAGTCAGGAGCCTCTGGCCTTTGTTAGTCTTGTATTATTTTAATTTTAGTTTCTTGTGTACAATTTGGAAATTAGTATGGCGTTCATTATCACTGGACTAGTATATATTTGTTTAGGGGCCAGCTGAAGGACGCTTCCGGGTGCGGGAATTTCTCGCTACATTGAAGACCTGTTGGTGATCCTCTGCTGTTGTTTTTTATTTGGTCGGGTTGTTGTCTCTTTGACACATTCCCCATTTCCATTCTCAATTTTAAATAAGTTAGGGTCTGGAATCCCAGTAATTGTTGATTGATTAATTAAAGTCTAAATAAGTTAGGTTCTGGAATCCCAGTAATCCTTGATTGATTGAGTAAAGTCTAAATAAGTTAGGTTCTGGAATCCCAGTAATCGTTGATTGATTGAGTAAAGTCTAAATAAGTTAGGTTCTGGAATCCCAGTAATTGTTGATTGATTGATTAAAGTCTAAATAAGTTAGGGTCTGGAATCCCAGTAATTGTTGATTGATTAATTAAAGTCTAAATAAGTTAGGTTCTGGAATCCCAGTAATCCTTGATTGATTGAGTAAAGTCTAAATAAGTTAGGTTCTGGAATCCCAGTAATCGTTGATTGATTGATTAAAGTCTAAATAAGTTAGGTTCTGGAATCCCAGTAATTATTGATTGATTGATTTTTGGTATTTAAGGCCACTTAACAAAATCATGGCAGCTACCATCAACCTTTCATAGAAAGTCCTCCTTTGACAGGAAAATCCTTGTAATGGAACATGAAGCAAAAGGTGCAGATAACTATTAAAACCAAGGTGGATGATGCACTACAAATGTATAAAGTAAATAGATAAGAGGCATTACATCAAAATCATAAGAAAAATAGAAGAAAAAAAATGCTCCATGTGTTGAAATACATTTACTTTCTGTACCCAATGGTTCTTTGACTGTAGTTAATAGTACAAAGTATAAAGGTTTTACTTAACCTTTGATAAACATAATTACTGTCGAGTTAACTTGCCATTAAGGTTATGATAGAGAGAGAGAGTAACATAATTACTGTCAAGTTAACTTGCCATTAAGGTTATGATAGAGAGAGAGAGTTAACCTTTGATAATCATAATTACTGTCAAGTTAACTCGCCATTAAGGTTATGATAGAGAGAGAGAGTTAACCTTTGATAATCATAATTACTGTCAAGTTAACTTGCCATTAAGGTTATGATAGAGAGAGAGAGAGTAACCTTTGATAATCATAATTACTGTCAAGTTAACTCGCCATTAAGGTTATGATAGAGAGAGAGAGAGTAACCTTTGATAATCATAATTACTGTCAAGTTAACTCGCCATTAAGGTTATGATAGAGAGAGAGAGTTAACCTTTGATAATCATAATTACTGTCAAGTTAACTCGCCATTAAGGTTATGATAGAGAGAGAGAGTTAACCTTTGATAATCATAATTACTGTCGAGTTAACTCGCCATTAAGGTTATGATAGAGAGAGAGAGAGTAACATAATTACTGTCAAGTTAACTCGCCATTAAGGTTATGATAGAGAGAGAGAGATAATCATAATTACTGTCAAGTTAACTCGCCATTAAGGTTATGATAGAGAGAGAGAGTTAACCTTTGATAATCATAATTACTGTCGAGTTAACTCGCCATTAAGGTTATGATAGAGAGAGAGAGAGAGTAACCTTTGATAATCATAATTACTGTCAAGTTAACTCGCCATTAAGGTTATGATAGAGAGAGAGAGAGTAAAAAGTGAAAGATAGAAAGTCTGACATCATCAACTGCTGCTTCCTGAAACAAATCCTGTCTGTCGATGTTTCATCTTTATCGTTCTGATGCTGTGCACGAATAAAAAGTAGAAGAACCTAATTACACCCGTAGTGAAATAATAAAGTTTATCCCCTCTTGACGTTATTGTCTGATTAGGTTTAGAAGGGTCCTGCTGGGAGCAGATATCTGTAATCTTAAGATGTTTCATTTCTTCACAAAAGGTAGAAATCATTACGTTAATTAGTCCCATCTTTTTATATTAGATAAAGGTATTTTGTGAATGCTTTTGAATCAGTCGGCCAGGTGTGATTTTTGTCTGTCAGTGTTCTGTAGAAATCTCATCTTGATTCTTAGTGTTCATTCCAATAGGAGGAAATTTACATTGTTCATATTTAATTTAAAACTTGGTCAAGTTTATTAAAGTAACTGGAGTGTTAAGTGTTGAAAATGCATTATAAAGTGAAATATTTAAATTACAAATTCAAACCAAGGGTATGTATTAACTTTTTGTTTTATTTAAATTGTAAAAGTTTGTCAGCTACTTTTTTCTTTCAATGTGTTCTTTATGTAAAAAACATTGTTTAACATGGTTCTGTTGAAAGAGATTGCTAGTATTAAATGCAAATCACCTGTTCCAAGCTTTGTTTTTGTTTTTGTTTTTTTTTTTATATCTAGAAAATGCATTGATACTATCAACAATTTTCACTGTATTTTGAAATCAAGTTGTCAATTACCAACAAAAAAATTCTGAAGAAGCAAGTTAAACTGTTCCCTCCCCCTAATTATGTTATTGGGTCTCTTTTGGGTTTTGCCCGAAAGAAATAGAGAATGAAACAAAAAGCATTCTATTTTTAGTAAAATATGTGGAAATCGTGAACATATAAACTTAAGCTCTGAAAAGCCTGTTAATGAACTTTGTACAGTCTTTTTTAATAACGGCTTTTCTGCTATATAAGGAATGATGCAGGTATATAAATGCTGATGAACTGTAGTGACAAACTACCAAGGATGTGAGGGTGCATCAGTGATAATTAAATATCAAGGTCTTGTGTTGAATGTTCATACTTGTTAAAACAAATATCTTTATAGTGTAGACACAGTATCCAAGGGTAAGCTCTGAATGGTCATTTTCAGGATCATTTGTATTGTTGTTATAATTACATCAGGTAATCTGTTATTATTTACAAACTCTCAATACATCATCATGCATCATATTAAAATTTGCATAAATTATTTTATTATTTGATTTTTTCAGAACATGGTACGCAATCAAGATGACAAAAGGTAAATATGTCTTAAAAAATGTCTATAACTAACTGATATGTTGCTAAACAATAATGTTCCTGTACTCATGTCGAAGGTTGAGATTGTCATTACTGTAAGGTATGGACTGTCTAGTCCATCATTGAGGAGATCATAGCAACTCTCAAGTTGATGAGCAGCAATGAAGTACTGCTATTTTAATCTGTAGATGAAACAATTTGATATGAAGTTAGAAGTCCTCAATTAGGTTTTTAAAGAAAATCAATGAATAGAAAAAATAGATACACTAGTTGACCCAAAAATGTTGACAATTTTACAACATTTCCAATTGGACTATCCTGTTGATGGAGGCAACCAAGTTGTGAAGCATACAATTCTCTACAAATTTGTATATATGATTACCAAAAGAGTGTCATGTAAATAATATGGCCTTTATTATTCTTTCCTGAGTAACAACCGCCTCGTACTGTTCATCGACACTCATCTATCACTACTTATGAAGTTTTAAGCCATGAACAGTCGTAGCTGCAGAACAGTAGTACTTAGGATTGTTTTTTTTTTACTTTTTGTCCACACATAGTCACAAATGTCATAAGGACCCAAGAACTATGGTTGGCAGCTTGAAAAGTCGTAAAGTAGGGGGGTTGATTCAGGTATTCTGTCTTATTTTTAAAGAAATCAATATTGAGAGTTTTTTAGCTCAGAAGACAGCTCTCTGTAATAATGATTAATAGTGAATGTTTCTGTGTAGTTTTTCAGTTTTTCAAATCTTCAACTGTGAAAAAAATTGGATATAAATGTTGTTTAAGTTAAGACACCAACATGACCAAAGGATTGAGGAAAGAAATGGGGGAATTATTTTAAATCATCGAGGAGTGATATATCATGTAGTGGAAAATCTTTGATATCATTGAGGAGCAATATATCACGTTTTCTAAATTACTTATATCCTAGACGTAAAATCTTGTTATTTATTGAGGTTTAATGTTTGTTGAGAAGACTACTTAGATTTATTTATTTAAAACATTCTTTGCTAATTTTTAGAATAAACTGTCAATATGACCCCTAGAGATCTTATGACAAATATTTTGATATATAAATGCTTGTTTATTTTTTGGTCCCAATGTTTAGTCACCAATTATCCTGTGATATACATAGGACCTAGATTTGATCCAAGATTTTGTCCTTTTATATTTACTGTTTTGTCAATAGGTAATCGACCATAAAGAATTCAATTGTGAAAATATACTCAAATGAAAGATCATAGAAAAGATAGAATAAAAGAGTGTCCTTTCGATGAATTAGTTTTTTGACACTTTTACTGATAAAGACTTGTATGGTTCAGAAATATGTCATCATTATCTTTTGAATGATATTTAATATTTCTCATTTCACGTTTTGTACGTTAATTGCTAGAGTAAACCCATAGAGAATTGTGAAGTAAAGTGGTCGTTCTTTCACACATATTTTAATGGAATATATTTACGTGACATCTTTTTGGTGCAAAAGGAATTTGTCTTGTCTAGTTTCAATGTATTAGTAATCTCCTGTATCTATATATGGACATTAAGTGTGAAAATAAATGATCCATATGCTTATCTATGACAAAACTTGACAATATATATAAAACCCTTGGGATGATAGGAAATTATATTCAAACTATCAATAAAAATGAACGTAACTTGGAGCTATTTGAATATTGGTACAAATTTGTCATCTACAAATGTTGATAAATATGGCTCGCAGTTGAATCGATTTTTTTTAGATTTTTTTTTTCAATTTAAAAGTAACCATGAGAACAAAGAAAGGAAATTCCCCCCTTTTTTTGGCTCAAATTTAATATATTTGTTGGGAAAACTTGTTTTTATCACATAAATAATAATAAAAAGGATAAATAATAATCCCTCTTCTTCCTTGTACATGTATAAACTTAATATGGAAATCTGATGGTGGTGTGATTTAAAACATCAGTGGTCATGATATCTGGTGAGTAAGATGTTAATAGATGGACAAATGAAGACTTTTCTAGGTAGTATCTTTCAAATTCAGTACTACAGAATTGTGACTTCCTATTATCACTTGATATCTTTGGAGGAACAAGACGATGGAGTTTGGTCCAGTCTTGTATAGTCACCAGTGTCTTATGTTGCCATTTAGAGCTTGTTTGGTTATTTTGTTTCATGGTTGCTATCTCGCTGTTGTATGACCCATGTGACATGTCTCCTTTTATTTATTATTAATATTTCAATGAAAGATGTGAAAATTTGTAGAGACTGAATTTATCTGATAAAAGTTCATTTTGTTATGACAACCATTTATATTCTGAATAATTGTGATTTAGAATTCTAGTTATTATCCCTTACAGTATAGTTACTGTAGTACATGTGAGTACACAAGTGTCTGAGAGTGTATGAGTTTCATTCAAGCAGGAAATTAATTATAAAATGTCAGGCCTTTGACAATATTGGTTGTAAATTTTTAATGTGAATCCATGATTTATCTTATGAATGAACAATTAACACTGCTGTTGGGATTCAGTTAATTTTGTTCTGTTGTTTCAAATATCTGTTCAAAAATCAATGATTTTTAATGAAAATTTGATAATGCCTATATTTGACCAATATAATGTCAGCAGTGGGGGTCATAAACTAGGATTCAATTCTAAATAAAAAATGCAAAATATACAAAATGATACAATTACTGTTCATTAAATTTATTATTAAATTATCATTCAGCACAAAATATGTCACGCTAGTGGTACTTTATTATAATATAACTGTTATAAGCCTTGGATAGATATTCCTGTGAATCTAGTCAAAAGATAGGGGTTAGATTTAAGAATATCTATGTAGTGGTTAAAAGAATTAAGCTTTATGTAATAAGAGTAAATGTCAATAGCCATGACATCAATTTTCTTATAAAAGAGATTTATGTGATAACAAATAAAGAATCTAATATTTAGAAATTTGAGAATTTAAATAGGTAATTGAATGAAAGAATGCAAAGAGCCTGAACTTTTAAATATACAGTAAAGGAATGTATTTGGTGAAAAATTTACAAGACAAAACTTGTACCTGATCAGATGTTTTATCTACTTCAAATTTAAGGTCAGAAATAGTATCACATGGCACACTTTGAAATTAAAATATTTTTTTTTGTCTGCCAAAAGTTGAAGATTTCAATTATTTATAAACATTGTGGTGTTTATTGAGGTCACAAAGAGTTTAATTACAGGTTTTATGTTCTTCATCAGTTATTCATACCATTCAATTAGTAATTTAAATCTTTTATTGGAAATATGTTGGTTTTTATCTTGTTTTTAAAATCCCATTAAAATTGTAACTATTAGTTAGCCAGAGTTAAGTCCCTTAGAAAATTTTCTATTGATGTAAGGGAGATAAGTCTTGTCATCTTAGTATCAAAAAGTTTAAAATTAAAAGAAAATTATACATTTCTATACATGTATTAACTTACTGCTGTGATTAAGACATAAATTTGTATTCATTAAATGTTATTGACTTTTATTAAAGTTTAATGTAATTGTTAGTGCTATTTAGGGCAGAAAATTTATTCAAAGATGACTGCAAAATGACGTTAAGTCTTCCCAGGTATTTGCCCTATCCATTCCACAGCTGAATTAATGTTTTGAAAACCTTGATAATAAAATTTACATTTTGATTTCACTTTCATTGAATAACAAAATATCTGTAATTTCAAACATTTGATAAGGTATTTAACTTTTGTGGTAAGGCTAGATAAAAGAATTAAACAACAGCACTTCTGGATAATTCTCATTCATGTTAAAGTACTCAAAAAACTGGCACATCAGAAAGTGAAACTATGGCCCACATGGTGGTATATATCTTAAGAATGAAATTTACCTATTTAATTCAACATTATATTGCAAAATTTGAAATGAAAGACTATTTTAAATGACTTAATATAAAAAACGAGTTGTGATGTCATTTCATGATTTGATGGAGTACTTGTTATATATTGTTGTGGTTTAAATATCCATCCATTATTTTGGTTTAAAAACGTAAATTATTATTTCTGTTAAAAAATGGGATAAGATTTTTTTGATGCTTTGATTTGTTGGCCTTATTCAATCAAAACTTTTGACGTACAAAGTACAATTACATTAGGTATGGTTCATTCTTTTGATAATGGTAAGACTAAATATTATTTTTTAGATCATATTGAAATAAATAGCGACATTGAATGATGTAAATATCTGTGATGAAACAGAAACTTCAACAAATATTTCATAACATGTACTGTATTTCCAGTATAATCTTTGAGTTTTGTAACATTACATGTATTCTTTTAAGATTAGAAAATGTGAAATTTATTGTTTTATTTGTTTTTTGGTTTTTTTTCCACATTTCGTTATTTATTTTTTGTTCGTTTCAGTATTGGATTTCATAAAGTAACGAGATGCTTGAGTCAAAAAGATAGAATAAAGAATGATGTATTACAAGAACGACAACGATCGGTCAGTCTGGACTGGTAAGAATTTCTAAAAATAACTAAATACTTCTCATTCAGTACATTCATTTAATAGGAGAGCAGTACTTGTTTCTATTTCCCTCCTATGCTACTGATAAGTACTGCCTGCATTCCATAATTTTTATACATGGAAGATAATGAAACCCTCGCTCAATTGGTGCATTGTACTTCAGAAAAAAATAGAGAGATTGAGGTGTAATTACTCTGCCAAAACCAAAAGCCCTTTAACATTGGGGCATATTAAAGTACAACAATTAGAATTTCTAAAACCAGAAATTGGAAAAGTACAAAAACGATTTTGTATACAAAGGGGAACAACTTTTACTCGACAGCTGACTTCAACTCTTTATTCATAAACAATAAATATTTATTCTGTTAACAATACCAATTGACGTCATGAAAAGTGCCTTTAAGAACAATATTTTCATTTGTAAGACGCTTAATCCTTTTTGGATAAATACGTTTAAACCCATGTTTACAGAAAACTGTTATAGGATAAATAACTTACGCTGTTCAACAGGGGTATTACAAATTTCAAATAATATTGGGTAGATCGGTATGTTCTTTTGTGGTTTTAATAATTAATAACTTTTCCTTTTGTTTGGATTTGAAATTTACAGAAAGGAGCCTTTATAAGTAATAAGTCTTTACTTTCAAAGTCTCTATCACCATAGATCTAACAAAAGTTAAATAATTTACTCTCTTAAAAAACTATCTGCAACTAATAATGTAAAGATATATTTACTGGTAAAATAATGATAGAGCGTTTCTTAAGTTGAATACCCAATTTTGTAAATGGCTACTGAAGAACTTTGGTATAACATATGACAATTTTATTTTTAAATCTCTTGTAAACTTTATACATTGCCATACAGCATATGAACACATATTTACCTTGGTAGAAGTTTTAAAACATTTCACAGACTTTAATTTTAGATAAACATGCTTAGTTAAATTTAAATATTCAGATTATAACAGCTTACAATGTTACCAATTTTTTCATTGGATTACCAACTGAGAAAAGGATTATTATGAAATATACACAGGATGACTTTACAATCTCACAAAATGGAACGTGACTTTATAAATATGACCTAAAGGGACATGGTCCTGTTTGAAGTTTGCAATGTTCAAAGAAGTATTAAATATTTCTTCACTCTTATTTTATATCATTACTTATTAAATACATACTGACAAATTGACTATTGATTCACCTGTATATAGAGATATGGTCGATCGTCCACGGTATCTGTTCGAACATGTTAATTTTATATATTTAATTTTCTCACTGGGACAAGATTTCTTATGGTGTTGATAGGAATTACCTACCATTAAATTACCTACATCTCGATAAGAAAAATGTTTGATCCTGTTGTCCTTCTTTTACCTGAGTTTTAATTTGATTGATCAACTATGTCAATTTTTATGTAAACATTTATAGTAGTTTATTTCTTCGTTAGACTTTATTATTTTCATTGTGTGATAAATTTCAGGAGAAAAACATATATTCTGTGAGTAATTAATGGTAAATAGGGTAGCGGTCATTATATTTGGTTTTGTTTCAAATGCAAAAGGGTCTTAATTAGTTTTAGTAACTTTTGGTATAAATGATTCAATATATTTGTAGGTGATTTTGTGGCAATCATTGTGTAATGTAAGAGTCGCATTGACAAAAAAACTTTACTATTTTTACCCCCTGTTATTTATAGTCTAAGCATGGGTAGGGGAGAGTTTTTAGAACATGTACAAGCACTTTTGGTGATGAGAAAGGGATTGTGTGTATTCCTTCATGGTTGTCTGTTTTATAATACAATGTATTTGTTGCACAAGGTATGGGTACTAATACAAATGTTATCAATTTTGAAAAAACAAGATACCAATGGGACATTCAAAAATAAAAGAAACTGACAATGCCATGGCTAAAATCGATGAAAAGACAAACAAGTTCACAAAACTTGAGCAGAAAAGAGCATTATATAACTATAAAAGAAAGTTGATTAAATCAAACATGTGACAAAGATTTGTTGTGTATTGCAGCCTTTTGGAGGAGTAAGTGATTTAACCATGTTCTCCCTAACCAATAAAAGCAATCTTAGGTTTTAACATTGATCACAAATCTGTTTTATTGAATTCTTACACAATTTCTCAGAATGCATTTTAATAAACATGCTTCATCCTTTTACCAAATGCACTGAAAATCTGTTTTACACTGCTTTGTCTATTTCATTAATAAAAAATATGCATCCTGGAAAAATCAGTAATTATGAGACAAGTTGCTAAATCTGGCAATTTTTAGACCAGTTTTACCTTCTTATACCGATGCACTTAATACCTAACACAACCCTAACCTTATTCTCCGATTTTTTATCTTTTTTTTTATCTACATTAATGTATTTAATATAAAAAAAAAATTGAATTGTGTAATTTCCAATGTTTAATATTCTATGACTTATCTCCCTTTAATTGGCATGTGTCTGCACCATAAAGTCAACATTCAGTTGCATAAGAATATTTAATGTTTATGATGATTCATGAGAAATATCTTTTAAGTCATTAAAAATGATAAAGTTATACTTGGTTATTTCTATTTTTATCTAGGACTAATAGATAGATGATTTATTCATGGTCTCTGTTTTTATTCAGTATTAGTTTTCCACTAAAACTTTGTTATTTAAAAAATTTAAAAGTATTGAACATGAAATTCAGAAGAAAAAATACTGCTACATATAGATATAATAAATCTTTGTTTCATAATTGTAACCATTTAAATTATCAGTTTGCATGTCTATCACAAATTAATAAACTGTATCAGGAATAATTAGCCATTATTCATTTAAAATCATAACCGTTTGGATAAAATTTTGATATATTTGTCTTAGATTAACAAAGTTCAATTCTTTCCTATGCATAGTACACCCATTGTTTATTTTAAAATTGAACAAATATCAAACAATATCAGATGGAGTTAAAGGATATATACTTGTAATGTTAAAACTTGTCCAATTTCAATGTTTTCCTTGCACCGACTTAAATGGCTAAGAAAAAGTCCTACTCCAAGGTGAGTTTTAAATGATTTTCTTTTTAAAAATATACTAATATTGAAGAAAATTAAACAAGATAATTAAAAAAAAATTAAAAATCAACGTGGAAATAGGACTACATGTATTAACAAATAGTGACAATTCTTATTTCAAACTGCAGGGCTACGGTGTATTCATTAAATTTTTTGTGGTTTCTAATTTTTGTTGTTTGAGAAAAAATTGAATGTTTACGGATATTTGATTAGATATTTTTGTTGAAGTCTGCATACAAGCTAGTCTACAGGAAATTTGTACTTTGTAAAACTGTTTATTCTGTGATTCAACTATCCCCATGAAAACCATATTAAATTAGTATCCCATAAATGATATTGCATCCACAATACTGTAAAAACTCATCACTGATAAGTAGCATTCATTTATTTATCTAGATATCTAGTTGGTCATGGTTTTATCTTTCTATTCTTCTATGAATAAAATTTAACAATCTTTTTTTTAATTTTGCTTTATCTAGTTATATTTTTTAACAGTAACTTTCTAAGATTCTAAATTCTCTGGTATATTCTAACGGTGGGAACCTTCTGTTTTTATGAAATTTTTGTTAAAATCATAAACTGTTTTGACAAAATTAAGACTCAAACTGGAGGTAAATTATATAGCTGAAATTATTTGTTTTTTTTGTTTTTGTTTTGATGAATCCAATATTGAGTGTAATATATGATTTTGTTCTTTTGTAGTGGTGATGGAAGAACAATAAAGATATTTATGTCACAGAACAATGATACGTCACCATCCAGAGATACCCCCGCTGGTCTGTTACCTTCCCCGAGTGCACCAGCTCAACTCAGAAACATGAATGGATACCAGTCTTCTCATCGTGGATCCAAAATACTCGTCTGTAAGTTGAATGAGTTAATTTGAAACTTGAGCAGAAAACTATTTTTGAATCGTCATCACACTTCTTGATCATGATCTTGTTAGTTTAATATGAAATCTGAGATGTATACAGGCTTGTTTAATAATTGATATTAATCTGGATTAAATAACATTAAAATATCAATTAAACATAATCTTTTGAAGAATGCAATGTATGTTTACCAGAACAAAGCCTAATTATTTGGTAAAAACTATTCAGTTGACTGACTCATTGTAAGATTGTTTGTTTTTCATCAAAAGTTTAAGAAGAATTATTAAAAATTTAATTGAATTAAGTCAGTTATAAATAATGGCCAAATTGGAGCTGGTTCTATCAAAATTTTATACTCACTTTCTAAAAGAAATCTATGGAGGTGAGTAGCCTGTTTGAAATAAGTTGTGAGAATTCACAGTATATATAGAATGGTGGTTTTATTTTAAAAAAATAAAAATTTGGGGATGATATATTTGTGTACTCTCTATGGTAGAGATACAAGATGTGTTTGTGGTTTCAAGGGAAACAATTTCTTCAAGAGATATACAAGTGAAAAAGATGTAGAGATAATAGAATCACTACCCTGTCTTGCTTCCATTACTGGTACACTATTTGCAGTAGAGAAAGAAACCACTTTTATATAATAAAGGGGAAGTGTGACATGGCACCTGTTTTGACTCCTTCGATATGAAAACCAAAAAGTACTATAACATCACTTGATATGTTCACAAGATACAACTTGGTCAGATTAGTTTTCTGAAATAGTGTCTTTCATATATATGCTTGGACTAATTGGAAGCCTGTTGACAGTTTTTGATTATGTTGATATGGGGCCATCCTCTTTGGAAACATTTTTTTTTTAAATTAAGTACAAGTTAATGAACTTGAGTTTTATGTCATATGTGACAGCACTAAAATAAATGTTTGAATAAATAATGATAATCTATAATTAAAGTAATCAATTTAGGTGCACTAAATGTAATAAAAAGATTCATATGTATCATTTTCAAATATCATTGTACTAAATTCATCTAAATTAATGAATAATTAACAAGTTATACATTTTCAACTTGGTATCAATGCAGCATCATTTGTGACTCGAGATTCAAAAGTGCAACAAATTTATAGTAGATAATTATAGATTATGGTTGATCATCTCAACGAGATTGGGTTTCTTGCTTGAGCCCGTAATGTGAAAGCGAGAAAAGCAATTGAGTTAAAATGACCAATGATAATCTGTTTATCGCTATTTTACCTATGACGACAATGTCAATTTCATGTCAATTTCATTAGCAATGCCTCATGTCCCCTTAGTTTCTAGCAATAATTTTCATCAAGGGAGTAGCATAATATGAAAAATTATCAAAAAAAAAGATCAAAGGAAAATGCACAAAATAGTGATAATGATGTTTATACCTCAGTATTAGACAATTCAATTGAGTGTTAAGTCCAAAGATCGTTAGCTATAGTCACATTTATAAAGGAAACGTCTTAAAGAAAAAAGGAAAGTTAACAAAGGAAATTTTTATTGTAGAAGTGTCTCGTCTTTTCTGGAGATACAGTTTTTATGAATTCTCATTTTTGTGGCGTTTGCAGACTGTAAAACAAAATCAAAGCCTAAAAATAATGCATTTTCAAAAAAACCATGATATGAAATTATTTCCATGTCTGAATAAGATGGATAGAGAATTGAAAAATGGGGAGAGTTATTCGAGGAAGCAAGCTCATTTGTATGTCAAAATTTCTTGTGTACAATTTGGAAATTAGTATGGCGTTCATTATCACTGAACTAGTATATATTTGTTTAGGGGCCAGCTGAAGGACGCCTCCGGGCGCAGGAATTTCTTGCTACATTGAAGACCTGTTAGTGACCTTCTGCTGTTGTTTTTATGCCCCACCTACGATAGTAGAGGGGCATTATGTTTTCTGGTCTGTGCGTCCGTTCGTCCGTCTGTTCGTTCGTCCGTCTGTTCGTTCGTCCGTTCGTCCGTTCGTCCGTCTGTCCCATGTCAGGTTAAAGTTTTTGGTCGAGGTAGTTTTTGATGAAGTTGAAGTCCAATCAACTTGAAACTTAGTACACATGTTCCTTATGATATGATCTTTCTAATTTAAATGCCAAATTAGAGTTTTGACCCCAATTTTACGGTTCACTGATAGAAAATGATAGTGCAAATTTCAGGTTAAAGTTTTTGGCTTCAGGTTAAAGTTTTTGGTCAAGGTAGTTTTTGATGAAGTTGAAGTCCAATCAACTTGAAACTTAGTATACATGTGCCCTATGATATGATCTTTCTAATTTAAATGCCAAATTAGAGTTTTGACCCCAATTTTACGGTTCACTGAACATAGAAAATGATAGTGCAAATTTCAGGTTAAAGTTTTTGGCTTCAGGTTAAAGTTTTTGGTCAAGGTAGTTTTTGATGAAGTTGAAGTCCAATCAACTTGAAACTTAGTATACATGTGCCCTATGATATGATCTTTCTAATTTAAATGCCAAATTAGAGTTTTGACCCCAATTTTACGGTTCACTGAACATAGAAAATGATAGTGCAAATTTCAGGTTAAAGTTTTTGGTCAAGGTAGTTTTTGATAAAGTAGAAGTCCAATCAACTTGAAACTTAGTATACATGTTCCCTTTGATAAGATCATTCTAATTTTAATGCCAAATTAGAGAATTTATTCCAATTTCACAGTCCTTTAAACATAGAAAATGATAGTGTGAGTGGGGCATCCGTGTACTGTGGACACATTCTTGTTTTCTATGGTCGGGTTGTTGTCTCTTTGGCACATTCCCCATTTTCATTCTCAATTTTATACAATATATTAGGATAACTTTTGTAGACCTCTGCCTTTAAATATCTATTGCTCATCAACTTTTACCTAATGTATAGACATTCTTTAACAAAATGGCTTTGTTTGTAATTTTGTTGCATTTTTAGCTCACCTGGCCCAAAGGGCCAAGTGAGCTTTTCTCATCACTTGGCATCCGGCATCCGTCGTCCGTCGTCGTCATCGTCGTCGTTAACTTTTACAAAAATCTTCTCCTCTGAAACTACTGGGCCAAATTAAACCAAACTTGGCCACAATCATCATTGGGGTATCTAGTTTAAAAAATGTGTGGCGTGACCCGGCCAACCAACCAAGATGGCCGCCATGGCTAAAAATAGAACATAGGGGTAAAATGCAGTTTTTGGCTTATAACTCAAAAACCAAAGCATTTAGAGCAAATCTGACAGGGGTAAAATTGTTTATCAGGTCAAGATCTATCTGCCCTGCAATTTTCAGATGAATCGGACAACCCGTTGTTGGGTTGCTGCCCCTGAATTGGTAATTTTAAGGAAATTTTGCTGTTTTTGGTTATTATTTTGAATATTATTATAGATAGAGATAAACTGTAAACAGCAATAATGTTCAGCAAAGTAAGATTTACAAATAAGTGAACATGACTGAAATGGTCAGTTGACCCCTTTAGGAGTTATTGCCCTTGATAGTCAATTTTTAACCATTTTTCGTAAATCTTAGTAATCTATTACAAAAATCTTCTCCTCTGAAACCACTGGGCCAAATTAAACCAAACTTGGCCACAATTATCATTGGAGTACCTAGTTTAAAAAATGTGTGGCGTGACCTGGCCAACCAACCAAGATGGCCACCACAGCTAAAAATAGAACATAGGGGCAAAATTCAGTTTTTGGCTTATAACTCAAAAACCAAAGCATTTAGAGCAAATCTGACATGCAGTAAAATTGATTATCAGGTCAAGATCTATCTGCCCTGAAATTTTCAGATGAATCGGACAACCTGTTGTTGGGTTGCTGCCCCTGAATTGGTAATTTTAAGGAAATTTTGCTGTTTTTGGAAAATGACGCAGTCATTGTTCCATAACTGCCGACCTGATTTCTCTGCCTACCGCGCTTGGTTTCGTATTTACTAATTTCAATACAAACTGGAGGAATGTGCTTGTGTTATCATTATGCATGAGCATTGTGTAGTAATCAGCCAGGAACCAGTTTACAAACTAACTGGTTTCTGTTTGTATTCCACTACAGTCGAAGAAAGTGTTGTAGTTTGACAGGAACCAGTCCAGAATTTTGTAAACTACAAAACGTAATCGGTTATTATCATTCCGTTTTGGTGTTTCATACCGACTTATATGGTTTGAATAAGCTTAAGACCCTTCAAACATTAATGTGATAGGTATATTAAAGACTGTTTTACAAAAGGATGAAACTGTTTTGCTTTAAAAGTCGTACTATAGTGATATATGTTATGTACGGATTTCCACTCTCACCGGTTAATTTCTTCTTTTACACGTGCTTTTGAAACTTCCTGTTTAAACATCGCAAGTTTTAAAATTGTTTTTTGAGTGAATTAAACTTATTTTAACAATCACGAAGCGTTCGGGAATCATTTCAAGCAGTTTCTTCTTCTCTTTGATGATGGAAAATAGGTTTTCTCAAGAAAATACCGCAAACGATCGCAGAGGAATTGAAACGTACAAGTCAAGTCGGCACCTGGTTAAATTGGCATCTAGTCAAATCGGCACCTATTTGACGTCAATTCGGCTTCCAATAATATTTATTATAATATTTTCTATTCAATTAATTAATAACTGTTACCAAGTACATAGTGAATATTAGGTAAACAACGAGACCAAAGTGAATATGTTGTTGTGTATAAAAGTAAACAACGAAGCTATTGTTTTAACCATTAGACAATTATTAAAATTAAATGGAAAACTATGAGTCCCTTTCAATAAATCAAACTTTCATGCCAAATAATTAGCAAATTTAAGGTGGTTTTTTTTCCAGTAATGTTTAAACAGCATTAAACAAACAATCCTGTAAAAGACTCAACTGGTTAAATAATGCATAAAAATATCCAATAAGGCTATTTTATTTTTTTCTGGGACGCCTTCCTGAGACGTTCGTAGGAAGGCTTCCTAAGAAGGCGTCCCAGAAAAAAATTAACATAGCCTTGTGGTCATAGGAAGGTGTCCCAGAATAAAATTTAAAAAGCCTTGCCAGACTTAATAATTATTTGGACTACTCATATATATCATTAAAAATACACCAAAAAATTCATGTAGTTGAGAAAAATAAATACATTCAAAATGTACATGAACATCCAAAAAAGTGAAAGTTAGTATTAACTCTTTTTGCTTTAAAAATTTACAACTGCATATAAGTATTGAATGCTTTTTTTTGTAAATTCATTGAGGTGTAAAAGCGTTGACCGAAGTACTTTTTGTATGAAGCGCATAAGCGCTTCATTCTAAAAATGTGCACACGGTCAACGCTTTTGCAACCCTATGAGGTTACAAAAAGAAACATTCAATACTTATAATTACTTTTTTTAGCTAGGATCATGAAAACACGAATTTTATAACTTTTTTATTCAATTCATCTGTGCACTTTATTGTGGGACCACGTGTTATCATGAATGAAAAGTTTTATTGAGTGATGCAATTGCTTGAGGAATAACATGTGATGTGCAGTTAGCCAATCAGAATAAAGTATTATAATGAAACATATATCAAATGTAATTATAACAAAATACATTACGTTGTAAGAGTTATCTCCCCAAACACTGTTTTTCTTGTGGCCACCTCTCCTTCGTAACCGTAAAAGATTTTATTTTACCAAATTGCTCGTTACATATTTAGGATAAGAATATTCGTTTGAACCAAAGCTCTATGGGGACTCCATATGAGAGTTATTCCCCCTTTTTCATTTGATTCAAGCGATATGCATTTTCAACTGGTAAACCATAACTGATAGAGACCTAGGGTCTTCATGAGGTCATTGGTACTAAAAATGAAAATGAGGTCAATGTCAAAGGTCAAGGTCATATTATAAATTTTGATTTTGGCTTATTTTCACTTCTTTTCAAATACTGTATGACATTTTGACAAATAATTTTTCATAAATTATTAGTTGCGACATGTCCTTACTTGTATATTTTGGTTGAAAGGCTGCGCATACAATAAAAGGGAGTTTTTGTCCATCTTACATTTAAAATTACGCGTCAAGTGGTAGTTCTCATTAACCAAACATATTAAAGACCTAGGATATTTTGATTCAAGGTCCATGGTTTGTGACCTTGAAATTGAGGTCAAGGTCATAGGTTAATAGGACGTCATAAAGCCATAGGAACTAACATTTTAAACTGATTTTTCATATTTCAATATAAAAATAGATCTTTTCTAGTGGAAAGACTTCAATTATTCTCTGAACAATTTGTTTTTAATTTACATCATATTTTGTGGGAGAAGGGGGTTCAGACTATGTGGTATCAGGTCTGTTTGCGCCCAATACACTTTCGCACCTCGCACGTTCACACCCAAGGTCCATTCGCACTCTACTCATTCGCGCCCAATTTTAATTCAAATTCAAGTTGAATAATTGGAAAATCATGATTGTTGTTTTAAATTGCTTTGGTGTAAATACTGAAAGTATTTTTAGCTTGGTATGAGTAAAACATTGAAGATTTTAAAGGAAAAACACAAAAGATAATTGTTTTTAAGCCCTTTGATCTGAAACAACGAAACAATAAAATATAGGAACCAAAATATAGCAATCCACTATTATAACCAAAACATGATAAAATTTATTCAACACACAGAAAAAAAATAGTCAGAATCTCACTTCATTATGAAAGAGGTCAATGAAACAAAGTATAGCAATACACTAACCAAAACATGATTAAGAGTTATTCAACGCTAAATAAAACGTTGACAAAATACCACTTTATTTAGAAAGGATTATTATTATCTTTAACAATACGCTATCCAAAACATGATTAAGATTTATTCAACACAAAAAAAAAATGCTGTTTCACTTTATTTTGAGACAATGACAACAATTATACTTATAAGAAAACACTTCCTTACAGAGTTATTAAACACAAAACCAATTAAGATTAGTTGCGAACATCTAGGGTGTGAAAGTGAAAGGGGGCGAACATGAGTTGGTGCAAACGTGAATGGGCGCGAACGGACCCAGATTCAGCCTATGTACCAGTGAGAAATATAGAAGCCTTTCTACGGTATTTATTTGTACAATTCAGGTAGTCTTGACCTATTCATTTGTCTTAAAAAAAAAACCAGCCAGTTGGCACCTTCACTTCACACACACACATATACGAATATCAATTATATGCTGACGAGACATGTTGCATTGTTAAACTAATTACGGTATGTGAAAATCAAGACTTGCATAAAAACTATCCCAATATTAGAGACAGTGGCGTCATTTTTCTTCAGAGCTTTCAGCTCTTTGATTGGTTATTATCTTGAATATTATGATAGATAGAAATAAACTGTAAACAGCAATAATGTTCAGCAAAGTAAGATTTACAAATAAGTCAACATGACTGAAATGGTCAGTTGACCCCTTTAGGAGTTATTGCCCTTTATAGTCAATTTTAAACCATTTTTCGTAAATCTTAGTTATCTTTTACAAAAATCTTCTCCTCTGAAACTACTGGGCCAAGTTCATTATAGATAGAGATAATTGTAAGCAGCAAGAATGTTCAGTAAAGTAAGATTTACAAACACATCACCATCACCAAAACACAATTTTGTCATGAATCCATCTGCGTCCTTTGTTTAATATTCACATACACCAAGGTGAGCGACACAGGCTCTTTAGAGCCTCTAGTTTCTCATGTGATATAAAAATAACAAAAAGTGGTATGATTACCAATGAGACACTTCTACGAGATACCAACTATGTACAAGGTTAGCAACTTGTTTTGGTTTAGAGGCTTTGTTTTTGCTTTTGAAAGAAGTTGCAAAATTGAACTTTTGATGTTGTTTTGCACATAAACTTGTTTGTTGTTTCTAATATTTTGAATTCAGTTTTGATTTCAAAATCGTAGAATACATTTAATATTCTGACATGCTGATTGCACATAAAGCATATTAATTTATAATTAATACAGATCTATTAATTACGCTGTTTTCATAGAAGTGTGTATGACAACAACATTCATAACATGGAAATACAAATAATAAAAAAAATAATATAGCGTTAACTCTATTTTATAATGATTAAATCCTTGAGTTCAATGTACTTGTTAAAATATTTCTAATTGTTACGTCATCGAAAATACAACTCCGTTGTAAGTGACTCCATTTGTAAATTGACTTCACGTATTAACTAATTAATTATTTACAGCGGCATCATCATGCAATAATTATGGTTTATTCATCTATCTTTAAGTGCACGAAGTACACCAAACACACTTGTTCGTTTACCTTTTTGTGTTAAAAAAAATATCTGAGGTGACTTAACCATTAGAAACAGTTGTTTATCACAATAATTTTAATTATTTATTATTAATATGTCGCTATAAGGGTGGGACAGTATTTAAATTAATATGTGGCTATAAGGGTGGGACAGTATTTAAATTAATATGTGGCTATAAGGGTGGGACAGTATTTAAATAAATGATTTCATACACCTGCATCATACTGATGTAACAAATGTTTCAAGATAAACTCATTTTACGTTGTTTGTGGCAGATTTTACTGAAACTAGCAGGTGAGTTGAGAGTAATATTAGAGTGAGGTATACTATTAAACCAATCTTGGATATTTGGGTATAGTCACAACTCTCAATGAATAAAATCAAATTGATGGCTTTGGAAATTATTTGTGAAGAATACCCATTTAAGTATATATTTCCATTCAGTTATCTAAAAGAGAACTTGCGGTTTTGCGCCTGACCAAAAAAAGATTTATGGTTGAAAATCATTAATAGTTTTATTAAGTTCAAAATTTATCCAAACAATAGCCTCTCAGTAATTCCTTCTTTTCTACTCTGAAACTGCATCTACAGATTATTTAACATTAATAGTGAAGATTGCTATTTTACCACTGAAGGAATGTGTAGGATATCTGAACATGTACATTAGACATTAGATGGATATCAGAATACATTAGACATTAGATGGATATCAGAATATGTGTTTGAGATATTGAGATTATTCTGGAACATGTACATGAGACATTAGAAGGATATCAGAATATGTGTTTGAGATATTGAGATTATTCTGGAACATGTACATGAGACATTAGAAGGATATCAGAATACGTGTTTGAGATATTGAGATTATTCTGGAACATGTACATGAGACATTAGATGGATATCAGAATATGTGTTTGAGATATTGAGATTATTCTGGAACATGTACATGAGACATTAGAAGGATATCAGAATATGTGTTTGAGATATTGAGATTATTCTGGAACATGCGCATTTGACTAGAAAATGATTTTTGAACAAGTGCATAAGATATTGAAAGGATATTGGAAAAGTAAGGATCCCTCTTTTAGTGATTTAGTCCTAACTGTATTTTATATGTATAATTTTTTTCAGCAGCAAAGAAAAGAGGGTCTACAAGCAGTGATACGGACATTCTGTCTCCACATAAGATGTATGAGAGACGGAGGTCTGATAGAGGAAAACTATCTGGAGATGCTTCATGTAAGTTTTATTGTTTTTGTATATGTTTCTATGCAATCTCTTTAATGATTTCTCATACTATCATAAACATCATTTAACTCAGGAGTACCTAACTGGAATTAAGGTCAAGTTGCAATGTGACCCCATGTTAGAGTTCTTGATGGCATGCATACAAGGAAAAAAGTGCCTCTGGAATTAAAATCTGACCTCACCCTATTGGCCTTAAAAAATTGGACTTTTCCCTTGAATGGGGGTGTAAGCTCGGTGTTGGGTTTTTTTGGGGGGAAAAGGGGGGGGTGGTATGCTGTTGCTAGTACGGTAACCTCAATTTGTTTGTCAAGTAAATGATAAAGATTTCATCAAGGAATACAACATTTTTAGTAGATTTTATTTAGTCCAGAATATTTTTATAGGTTTATTTTGTTGTTTGGTTTGCTTTCTCATTGTCCTATACCCTATATTCCCTTTTATTCAATTTCTCCCTTAATCATGAACTTTCCAAGTTACATCATACTGTGATTAATTTTATAGTATTTTGTAATTTTACCCCTTAATTAGTTCATCTAAGATGTTTCATTGTTAGATATCGATCGTGTTATATATTTAGTCACGTAAAACATGAATAAAACCATATAATTATTTAAAAAATCAATAATAAAACGTACAAGCCAATCAGATTGATTCTGGTAAATTTAAATATTATCAGCATGTTGAGATGACTAAGCTTTGTAAGGAACAAAAGACATATTTTCCGCCCAAAGGTGTTTTATACGTGTAAAGGTAAAAAATTGTCAAATTTAACAATAATTAATTGGCTTCACATAGATTATCATGATTAATGTGGTGTATGTTTTGTGATATTATTTGATTATAGATAATTTTTTTTTTTATTCTTAAATACTCATCATAAAAGCATACTTGTCAGTGGTGTTCAGACTAGCTTGTGTACGAGAAGTCAAGATAACAAACTGAACGGTCTGGTTGGAAAACTCTTGTGTAATTGTCTGTTGTTTTGTATTGCTAGCTTTGTACATTGAGCACATTTTAGATATCTTTTAATCATCACTTATCATGCTAATGAAAATCAATTGTTTAAAAACATGCTGATCACTAGTTGCAAATACTCTTCTCTTTTCAAGATTCTTTGACATCTTTTAGAACTGCTTAATTAGAGGACGAGGTTTTTTTTCAACGACCTTGACTACTCATGAAGGTCTTGCAAGGCCTTAGCACAGTTGGAAGCTTAATGAGCATTTCTTTTGATAGCCTGTGTGTTGCTTCTTTTAAATTCACAACACAAAGCAAACTGAATAAATTTAATACACGATTTTAAATTAAGATGAAGTGGAAATGCATTATGTAATTATCATGCACCTGGAAACACGATTTGAAATGACACGACAGGTAAATTGTAATGGATGATATGTATTGTTCAACAGATTATTAGATTGAATACTTTGTCCATTACAGCTTTGTTTGAAGTGGTAGAACAACAAGACATAGACTCTGTCAAGGCTATACTGGAAAGTCATACGGTTAATGTTAATAGGTAGGTTTACTTAAATTAAATGCTTGCTCACCATATTTACCGCCTGTAAATACTTTCCTTTATTTCCTGATACTGTGGATTAATTTATTTTCGTGGGTATAAATTTTCGTGGATTACTGAAAACTTGCAATTATTCGTGGATATTTGATTTTGTGATTTTGCCAGTCTTTGTATACAAAACCTATTGAAAATATGATATTTGTTAAACATTTGAATTCGAGGTTCAACTGGACCCATGAAACCCACGAAAATTGGTATCCAATGAATAATAATTTAATTTTGGATTGGCTGACGTTATTTTGTTATGAGCCCATAGACATAATTTAGTCATGTGATTGTGACGTCATCAACGTTTTTCATGGTTTTCTACGGTTTAAAATGGAATTTAGAATTAAATTATAAGAAATGACTGTAATATTTTTTCTGTCTTTTCGAAATAACATAAAAAATAATGAATCCACAGTACTCTTTTATCAGATTCAATATGTGTTTGACTGTTGGTGTTTTAATAGTAATATTTAAAAAAAATGTACAAATTTATTGAATTTTTAGAATTACATTTGTTTTAATACAGAGGGGGGGAGTTGCTTTCAATTTGCCAAAATAAGTCCTTTGTGAGTTTAAGAACAGTATCAGTCTTTTTTTTATCATTTAAAAAAATCAACTTGTGCATAACATTATTTTAATAACGTACAAGAAAAAATCATTTATAAATATCTTCTTATATTATATAAATGAGTATAAAATATTTTGCAGTTATCTCCCCTTATATATGTATCAATGTGAGATATTTCATGATTTAATCGCCAATTTTTGATCCTGTGATTTTTGTTTTCTAGTTTGAATGGTGAAAGATTAACTCCCCTTGATGTAGCAGTGATGACCAATAATATTCCAATGGCTAAGTTACTGCTGAGTTATGGTGCAAGAGAAAGTCCTATGTGTAAGTTCACTTTCTTCATTCATTCAATAAGCCTATTCCTTGAATGAGTTTCACGAAATAAGTAGTACAACTAAAATTGATCATAAGTATACTGAATCTTAGTCGTAAGTATTTTTGTATAACCCACTTTTTAGATATTCCTGTGGTTGGTATTAGAAACTTCTATCAAACTGTTGAAGTTTTAAAGTTGAATATGTTTTTGAAGTAGACATAAATATGGTTATGTCTGTTGCCTCTTATCTTGAAGTGTTTCGAAATAAAGTATATTTAACCATTTTCAAACTTATTTTGTATCTAAAAAGGGAATCTCTACTAAGGAAATCAAAGCTATTTTTTCTAAAAATAATTAAACATTCTACAAAGGATGTTACGTATTGTGTATGCTATATAGTTTACCTTGAAGGGACTAAATAAATTACCCAAAAATCATTGGTGCTGTTATTTCTAGTGTTCTCAAAATCAAAGATAGACTTTCATTTCATAATTTAGATCAACTTTTGGAATGCCTTGAAAACTACAAATATTCAAACAGAATATTTAAGTGAAAAGGAATCTGCCAAAAATGAGAATTTTTGTGGTCATTAGCTAGTTATAATATGAAATAACTTCGTAATATTTTGTTTGTTTCTTTGAATTTTCTCATACCACAAACATTGAACAATCATCCGGATAAACAAACACTCCTTTACTTAGCAAAACAAAACACTTTAAATCATGTTTTAATTAAAGAATGAAGACATTCTTAATAATTAAGTGAAGAAAATTATAAATTCTTAGTAATTAACTGGAGAGTTTTGTACCCAATGAAACTTAAATGCCCATTTGTCAGTAGGAAATATATGATGCATATTTCTTAGATCGCTTACAACATGCCTTACACTATAACTTTTGGATTAGTTAGTCAAAAATGTCTGTGATCTTCGTAGATTAAAAGAAAATATTACAAAAAGTGTATTTGTATTCTTAGATCTTGTAGGTTATTCCTCCTAAGATATATTTTGTTGTCAAATTTGGTCATTCCTTGCTTCTTTCATTCAAATTCATTGTATTTCTCATGGAAAAATTTGCAAAGATTTTAGGAAGTTTTAACTTTAAGCAGTAAGTCTTCTCTTGAAACTTATTAATATCATTTTAGACAATTTAAATGTATTCTCTGATAATTGCTCTATGATTATTCTTTATTGACTAAAAAGTCTTGTTAACATCTTATTTATTGAACAGAAAATCATAAAAATATACTTATGAACAAAAAGCAATTGAGAATATGATAGTGTTGCGTTTTCATCAAATATTTTAGATAGAGTTGCTGAGGTTAAAAAAAAACAACATAAAACAGGTTTGTTATGATAAAAAGATTGGGGAAATTTTGTATACATGTCCAAAATTCATGGTCAACTTATGAAAGCCCAGGGCTAAAGTAGTGTTTCAAATCACTTTAACGTTATATCACCGTTATTCATATGAAATATATTTATGATTAGGTATAGATTTATTACACCCCCTTTGGCAAGTAATAATTCTTTTCAAATTTATATGTCCTTACTTAGTTTCCAATTGAAGGAATATGTTGTATACATGTTAAATAACAAAGAGAATTTGGCAATTCTGTTATAACTATAATGCTATTAAGTTAATGTTATTTGTAAGTGGATGACTTGTTTCTTTGTATCAAATACAAAATTAGTCGGTTACGATATAAAAAAAGGTGTGAAAATGTCATTTAGTTCCACAAAAATTTGGTATAGGAATAGGATTTTTCATTTCGATACTGCTCAGATAATATGAGTGTGGAAGCTGAACTCTGAGAGGAAACAATAAAGTATGAACAAGTGTCTTAGATACTGTTGGATTGGTTTATATTCCTGATACCTGGTACCAATATATTTATATTCCTGATACCTGGTACCAATATATTTATATTCCTGATACCTGGTACCAATACATTTATATTCCTGATACCTGGTACCAATATTTGTGGATTGAGGAACAATTGTAATATTGTGGATACTTAGTGTTGTGGTTTTGATTAATTCTGTACTGAAATGCTTGTGGAAATGTAGCCTAAGATTCTTGGTTAACCACAAAAACATTAATCCACAGTAATTTTGGATGTTCAGATATACCAACTTATTGTTAAGGAAGAGGAATAGCGCTGGGTTAATACTTCTGAAAACTTCAGCCTTTCAAACAAGTGTTTTATCGAATGCCTTGTACAATTGTTATACATATACACGTACTGACAAAAAACTTCTGCAACAAAGTTAGCAAAGATACATGTTTATAATTAATTGAAAACTTTTCCTGTTTGTTATTATAGTTTTGAGGATAGACAGTAGATCAGCTAAGTTAGATGAACTGGTAATGGATGCAGAGAAACGGGTGGTAGATTTATCAGCAGCCATTCTCAATGCTTCAGCCAGCAGTGGATCTCTCTCAACTACGCAACAAAAGGTGGGTTGTCTTCTCTTGTCTTAAATTATTCTCAGAAATGTTTACTTATAAGTTTGCAGTAAAAGTAAAAGCTTCAGACATTTAGTAAAATTTAATTTGAAGTTTGATGCTTTTATGTAGAACTTCTTTATTTGTCTAAATAAGATACCAAGGGGAGATAACTGAAATATCTTCCACTTTTTATTCAAATATAATGAAAAATTGATTTATTGTTGGTGATTAGCACCACTACTGTTTTATCAGTTTTTATTTGAGGAGGAAGTCAAGAGTACCTTCAGAGGGTTAAGAAATGGAACTGATCATTTCAGTGTTATAATTTGGTTAAGATGTTACTGGTATTGTAATGTTCTGTTGTCATACAACAATTTTCTGTATTGACAGAAAGTCTTCACCTGTATTTTATCCTATGTATTGATACATTCCTCGGATGATGGTACTTCTATGCTCAAAACCTACTAAGGGTCATGAGTTCAATGTTTAGTAGGTCAAAATTATACCTTTAATCAGATAAGCTTAACAACTGTTACCTTAGATATGAAAAAAGACTATTTATATTTCATAATAATAATTTAGATTCTATCAAATGTTTATTGTGATGATCAGCATGGAACACCTTGTTAAAATAACATTATTGTCAAAGCATATTATTTCATCAAAATGTTTTAATTTTCTCCTTTTAAATGACTGTTTGGTTCAGTCCACAGTAGGTCCTTCAAAAACGACCAGATGTTTATACTGTTCAATATAAAACTATAGCTTAATTCAAATTGGATTTTGCAAATAAAATTTATCAACTTTTTAAAGCAGTATTTTCTTTTAATTTTTGTTTAAATTCTCACTTTGCTGTTCAAGTTACAGTGATCAATTCTGAGATTTTGACATTTTACATATTTAGTTGAAGTGATTATGTAAGTTTTTACATAATTGATATATTATGATTTTACATGTCAATCAAATGACATGAATGGATATGCAATGTTATTATTATTTGCATAATTTACCTGTAATAAGTCTGAAAATGGATACCTGTCAATCAACAAGTTATAAGCCATTAATTAAGTAATGTGATCATTAATTAAAATTCCATTCATTTAATTAGGTTAATTGGTAAGATATTATAATTAAATGTACTTTTACAAGTGTCACTTGTAGATATTGCATGAAAGTGTAATTGGAAAGATTATTTCAATCTTATTCAAATTACATCATGAAGTTTGACTTACATAATGTAGCAGATTTTTGTTTTAATTATATTGATTATCATTTTTAAACAAATATTAAACTTTTTGTTCTTCAGAAAGGTATGTTATATATTTTACTGGCTTAAGCTAAAACTTCTTTTGAGTTAATGGGGAACTAAAAGGATAAGTAATATGTTAGTAAAGTTCTAAATACAATTTAAACAATAATTCTGTTATTAAATAAGTAAAAGGTGAAAAGATTTATAATGCATAATACATTTACAATGACTTGTAACAAAAATACATAGTTCATATTTATGTAATATTGGTGTTTCAATCTGAATGTAAAATATCATGTTTTAAAATAGCCATTAATATTTCTTTACTTTGGGTAATTAAAGTTTTAATCTTTTAGATAAAGCTATTTTGATGGTATCACTTAGTATTAAGGGATATATGTCTTAAACTGTCACCAAAGCCCACTTTCTTGATAACTTTAAATTATGTGTAAACAATAATGTTTTGATGTGTGGAAAACCATGTTTGAAATCAACACATGAAAACAATAGAAAAACTGTTCTTTAATTCTTTTGTTTATGTTGTTAATCCATTGAATAATCAAAGATAAAAATACTATATGTACGACACCTTTAATCATAGATAATCTTTTCACAAAATATTTTCGTGCCATGTGGACCGTTGGTGTTAGAATGACTAAGATTTATTATAACACAGAAGACGATCAACTTTGCTTGGATTTTTATATATTCCATAATTGGTAAAGTTACTGTTTTTTTATGCACTTTAAGATGTCAAAAGTGGCTTATTTAGTTTTAAAATGCATTTAATTACTGAATCCATGTGCATTTTGTTGATTAATGCGATTTGGTGTTGGTTGTACAAACAAAAGTCTTTCCTATGTAAAGAAGTTGCACAAAACTGTTATCTGTAAAATTTCCCCATTTGTATTGTTCAGTTGAATCATGTACCTATAAATGGACGAAATCGTGTAGCATTTACAGATAATGGGAGTTACTTTAACTTTGAATAATCCCCATATAAAAATTCAATTTGAAAGATTTTTTTTGCACGTTTTTTAAATTCAAAGTTTTACTAAAGATAAAAGATGATAAATTAGGCTGCAATGAACTGTCAATTTATTTATTGGCTCACAGTGATTAAGGCCTTTTTGCACTTATGCAATGTAAAGTAAATATCAATCGTTCAATTGTATTAATTGAAGGTCAGAAACTCCAATATAACATAGTAAACCCTTGTTTTTCCTAATAAAAAAGCCCAGATCAATTGAATCTGAATTATTAGGTCATCTATAGTTGCTTTTATATTTTTTACAGTTTTGTTCATGTCTAATTGAAAAATAATGTTTTGTGTATGTGGACATGTTGTACGAGGAAGAGATGCATTCCTTAAACTTTGTTTACAAAACGAAATCGTTAGATCATAGAAGTTATTTACTTAAAATGATCTAGTTTGTCAATGTGGTCTATTGATGAAGATGTTGAAATATAGTGACATTCACTTCAGGATGGAAGCACAACAACATTGGGTAATAAAAATATTTAAAAAAAAATAATTCTATATGATTTCTTGATTTTATAATTTAACTTAACTTGACGCAAGTTACTTTTTTATTTTTCAGGAGAATGAGAAGCAGTTAAGTCACTGGGAGTTCAGACACAAGTTATTAAAAAGAATGAAAGCTGGATACGATCATGCAAGTAAGTCAAAGTAAAAGGTAGATTTTCAAAGGTTCAAGTTATTCTTGGCATGAAAAAAATGTTTGGATTCCAGGGTATAATTTGTGCTTTGCTACTTTGTCTACATAAATCTTATCAGTGAAAAAAAAAGTCATATGTGATTGTACTAGAAAAAATTGTAGATTTGAACATATTAAGTATTGAGACTGGTATGATTTGTCCGTCATGTATGGTCATGATAATTAGATTTGACGAGTCAAGTCCCACAGGTCTTGTTCATTTGAAGGCTTATTATTTAGGGATAAGCATGGTACTTATAAAGATATAAAACATCTTGAATAGTACTAAAATGTTCTTGATGGGTCTCTTTAAGCTCAAGTGTACTTATGGACATTTTATAATTTTAACAACAGGGGTCTAAATGAATAGAGTAATTGATGATTGACAATGGTGCTTAAAAAAGACTAAATTATATCATTAATATTGATTATATGTCAAATTTTAAATCCATTTGAATTTCAAATAAAGTTTGAAATTTTGAAGGATAAGACCTTCATTTTGGGTAAAAGAATTACGTGTGCAAATATTTGATCATTTACTTGTGGTAAATACTTTACAATAAAAAGTGGTCTCCTTGTATAAGAGAGTAAATTATCATTATAAATATTGGATTTATTTTTCAAATGTAGATAGAATTTTGAAATTTGAATTCAACTGCTCTTGTTCTTCATTTGGATTAAAGTAATTTTGCTTTTTCATACAAACAGTATTCTTACAGAATCAAATTCCATTCTCATTTTGAGGTTACTTAAGTTTCATATTACAAATTTGTACGGCAAAGGAAAAAGATTGAAAAAAATACAACATTCATTTGCCATCTAACAAAAAAACATTGATAAATAATAAATGACGAATTAAAAGAAAGGACAAGTGCAGAGAAGGGGATTTTTACACTTTTAACATAAACTTCTCTTATCTGTATCTACAAAAGACACCTTACTAAACAAACAGAAACAACAAAAAGCTTTTTGTCGAGCCTTCGACTTTAGTCGAAAAAGCGAGACTAAGCGATCCTACATTCCGTCGTCGTCGTCGTCGTCGGCGGCGTCCACAAATATTCACTCTGTGGTTAAAGTTTTTGAAATTTTAATAACTTTCTTAAACTATACTGAATTTCTACCAAACTTGGACAGAAGCTCGTTTATGATCATAAGAAAGTATCAAGAAGTAAATTTTGTAAAAATAAAATTCCATTTTTTCCGTATTTTACTTATAAATGGACTTAGTTTTTCTGCGAGGAAACATTACATTCACTCTGTGGTTAAAGTTTTTAAAATTTTAATAACTTTCATAAACTATCCTTGATTTGTACCAAACTTGGACAGAAGCTTGTTTATGATCATAAGATAGTATCAAGAAGAAAATTTTGTAAAAAAATAAATTTCCACTTTTCCGTATTTTACTTATAAATGGACTTAGTTTTTCTGCGAGGAAACATTACATTCACTCTGTGGTTAAAGTTTTTAAAATTTTAATAACTTTCATAAACTATCCTTGATTTGTACCAAACTTGGACAGAAGCTTGTTTATGATCATAAGATAGTATTAAGAAGAAAATTTTGTAAAAATAAATTTCCACTTTTCCGTATTTTACTTATAAATGGACTTAGTTTTTCTGCGAGGAAACATTACATTCACTCTGTGGTTAAAGTTTTTAAAATTTTAATAACTTTCATAAACTATCCTTGATTTGTACCAAACTTAGACAGAAGCTTGTTTCTGATCATAAGATATTATTCAGAAGTAAACTTTGCAAAACAAAAATTCACTTTTTCCGTATTTTACTTATAAATGGACTTAGTTTTTCTTCCAGTTAACATTACATACAGTCTGCAGTTTAAGTTTATAAAACATTTATTAGATTCATAAACTATCCTGGATTTTTTACCAAACTTGGAAGCTTCTTTCAATCAAAAGACAGTATCGAGAGGGAAATTTTTATTGATGTTTTTCCTCATTTTTGTTGAGTCTGCGATTAACAGCAAACGTAGGCGAGACACTGGGTTCCGTGGAACCCTTATGAATTTTTTTGTTACTTATCAAATCACAATTGTTAAAAGATTTTGCAAGTAACTGGGAGAGGACAATATACCATAAATCTCTTGCTTTATTTATCTTTATACAAACGAGCCCACTTTACCTCTGTTTACTTTCTAAGGTAGAGATTATTTAGGTACATGTTTCTATCAATGCATTGGGATAAAATCTTAAAATGTCGTTTATTGACTCAATTCGTAAGTAAAATAATTTTGGAGTTTTGTAAACCAAATAATATTTTTTAAATGGTAATTTTTTTTTACTATCTGTTTGTAAATGCAATTAACAAGATTTTACAAAAATTATTGCAGCATCTTAAAATTGAAAACAATAAATTAGATTGAATATAGTTATAACCTAAAGAAATAGATTTGTATATAGATTTTCTTTGTTAATAGCATTATAGAACTGTGCATTTTGTTATTTTCAGGAATGCCCGACCCTCCAAGTTATGTGAGTTTGACAGTTGCCAGTAGTTCATCTTTACTTGTACGATTTGACGAGCCTCTTAATCATAATGGTGCAGTTGTTACTAAATATAAAGGTATCTAGAATTTAGTCAAAAGTCTAGGCTCCCAGTAGATTTTTTTTCCGATAATTTTTTTTTTTTCGTTAAATAAAGGGAAACATGTTTTGAAAAATTTGAAATTAATAAAATTTATGACTAATTTAAGTGTATTAAGTCTGGTACCTCTATACGTCACATCAGTACAAATAATATATTGTACAGTGGTATAACACTGAAACTTTAAAGCTTTTATGTAAATTGTCAAGACATCTTGGTTTTACTTAGTGGTATTTTTTTCTATATGATTACATCTAACACCATTTTACAATAATATTTTATATTTGATGTACTCATCAGATGAAACGTGTATTTAGAATTTTAAAATAAATTGTCCTATTTATATTGTTTGTCCTAGTCATTGATTTGTCATTAGTTTAGCGTTCATAAATGTTATCTGTGCTCTATTGAGAGTACTGGTTGCCATTATTTTTTTTTATAACATTGACTACCTACAGGAGTAAAATAAACCAGTCATTGCATTAATCTGATTCTGTTTACAGTTGAATGGAGTTGTTTTGAAGACTTTATGCCATTAGCTGGAGAGAGCATTGTGGAGAATATGAGACAGTTAGAGTATGAGATTGAAGGTCTGGCTAAGGGTAACAGATACTATGTTCGAGTGGCAGCATGGAATATGAAGGGATACAGTCCATATTCTTCAGCAAAACCTTCATATGCTGTACCATCAAGTAAGTTACTTGTGTGAAATTCAATATCAATTGATATGAAATATAATGCCTATATCTTTTTAGAGCCAGTTTTAAAGTGATTTTTTTTTTCACCAACTGATAGTCCTGTCTTTTTTTTTTTTAAATGACATTAATTGTCTCAGTGTTAAACCAAATATTTTCTTACTTCATTAGGCAAGTAGATCTGTAATACTTATAACTTATATAAATTGTGTCCAGAGATGTTACTTCTGTGATGTTACCTAGTGACCGGTCACTTACTTGTGTGAGATATTGCTCCAGTTATGTTACAAAGTCACCTGTGTCTTTCTGACACAATTGAATAGACATCTATTAAAGAAAAAAGAATTTGATTATCAAGAAAGTCATTAAAAGGTTGCTTTTAGAAATATACTGTTGATGACATATATAAAAGTAAAATAAACAATAGAATACAACAGATTGTGTATATATTGACAAATAAATGTGAAATTACGACAATGAAAAAAACAAACAAATTTGTCATTCTTAAAACATATTGACAAAAAAATGTGAAATGAAAAAAAATAAGTTAAAATAAAACTACGTCAACATGTTGAAGGTTAAGAGAAATAATATCATGTTTTCATCTGCAGGTTGGAGAGATGTAGACGGAAATGCAATGTCTCGAACAGAAGGAAAAAATAAATTAATGGACGAATTATTCTCCCAGGTGAAACATTTGCGGCCTCCAGATGCATCAGAACTAAAAGGTATTGTTAAGTTATTTTAATAGGATATTTGTTATTACTATCACTGGTAATAAACACAGTCATTATCCATTAGTTCAAAAAATAAGATCAGATTTCAAGGTTGTGTACCTTTAATGTTATTGGAAATTATTTCTCCGAGGCTTATTTAATTCAATATTGTACTGAATCCAAATTATAATTTAATGGGAGACAACTCTATTTCAGAAAATACCGGTGGTGATTCCCCACAACAAAGAAAGAGAAAAAGTATTAAAAATCTGTTTACCTCAGCTCCAAAGTTTTATAAAACATTAAAACGGTAAGTTTATAGCAAGAAGATTATTTGAAATTTTACAAATCGACTTTACATATACCAGTATTTGTTGATTTATGCGATTGAATATATTTTGTTTATTCATGGCAAATTTACATTATAAAAGTTTTATTGCCAATGAAGATTCCAAGTGTCAGGCAATTGTGGCTTTAGCAATCAAATCATGACCAGAAAATTTTAACTATATGCACCTAAATAAAATCCAATGGAACAGTGCTTTTATAGCTGTTCTTTATCTGAAACTCGCTTATTTTCAATTTTTTATCTATTTTATACATACAGTTAGGAGTTTGTATATTATTTTTCTTAAAATATAAATAAATTGAGAGTTTGATATACAGCATCACAGAACATTGCACAAAACCAAACATAAGAGTCGTTTTTAATGTGACACAAGTAATAATTTGCTTTATTTATTAAAATTTCAGTGGAGTTTATTTAGCTTGCCTATTATACAATGGTGACAAAGTTCTGGTGACGGGAGATGACCAGTTACCAATAGTAGAGGTGGATGAGAATTTCTCAGGACCAAGTGTCTACAATGATTTTCATTGGCTGATGAAGGTGAGTTGAATTATGTATTAAATTTAAATTAAAAAAGGAAAAGTATAAAACCCAACAACAAAAGAATTATAAGATTAACACTGATACTTGTTACCCAATATGTGGGTCTGATAATTCCAAACCAAATTCTAAGTTCATTATTCTCAACCATCTAAATTATGCACACAAACTTTAAACTTTCGTACATATTCTTGCTGTTTGACATGGTGTCCATTCCCAATAACTTCTTTTGCAAAAAAATCATTGGATGAGGAAAAGAGAAGCAGTTTCAACACAATGAGGACTAATAAGAAAACAAAAGCAGAGTAATGGTATAACCTGCATAAGGCAGTCCTAAATTGGCAGAGTTTTCGGCAAAAAAAGAAAAGAATATTGAGTTTATAAGAATAAATAGTTTAAATATATGCTATGAATATTTTTTTATGCTTTGTAATGATTTTGTGATTTGATATTGTAGGTATCGTGTACCTGGGAGGATGTCAAGTCGTTACGACAAGATATGGATAAAAATACTAGTGCTGGAACCATGCATTTTAGGAGTAAACTTTTACAGGCTGTTTCTATTATGCAGGTTAGTAGTGAGACAAATAGGAGATTATTCTTAGTACATAAAATGTTTCCTGAATATACTTTTGATAAAGTGGAGAAAATTGAGAATGACATTTTGCATGATTTAAGTTTTCTTTGGAAACAAACCAATATTGTTTTTCATGTAAGGGAATAAATTTACTGTGTAATAGTATTAATAATACTATTCAAATGATGTGTAGTGTTATAAAATTTAGGGAAAATGAATACAATAAATTGTTTCACCCAAGCTAAAGGTTTAATAAATTATACAGAATTTGTTTATTTTTTCCAATCTGCAAATCATATTCATTTATCTCTTTCTAGCTTACATGTTGATTACTTAATTTCTTCTTATACTTTATAGAACAAATTCATATGAATTGTTGTCTTTTATTTCAGAGCTCTTTAGGTGTACAAGATATAGGTCAGTTTCATTTTAAACCATTGAAGGACCCCAATGGATGTATAATACTAACTACGGTGTGCAATATTAAAGATCCAAAGACTGTCATCCTGGGGTCAGGGAGGTGGATCAGCTTTGCCAAATTATTACGGAGATCCTCGGCAGCATTACAAGAATTACAAGATTCTCCTGACGTTTTACACTCGTCTATAGGTGTAAGTATTCTTTACTAAAGAATCAAAAGGCCTGTGGGGGTATTGTTTGGATTTTATTATATATCAGATTGTTTTTGTCTTGAATTTTTGTTTATGCTTTGGGTGTCAGAAAAGTCAAATAAGTCTTCACAAATAAAAATTTACAATTATATGTACACATCAAACATGAATTTTCATCAAATGTTTTAGTGATTTCTTAAAGCATGAATCATATGATGGGGAATGACTTATAAATGGCAATTTAGTACAAAAAATTAATCAGGCTAAAAAGTTTTGTAATTAAATAGAAGAAAACTTATAAATGGCAACTTAGTACAAAAAATAAAACACAAAAAGTTTTGCAATAAAAAAAAAAGTAAAGTAAAGGAAGAAAACTTCAATTTTGAAATATAAAATTATTTTAAGATTTTATTGAAGGGAGATAATTCATTTCTGTTTTTATTTTTTAGGAGATGATTTTGTACCACCAAGTCAGCACTATCCCTCTAGCCAAAGGACTGTACATATGTTACCTGAAGTTACAAGTGGCTGTTGATCTCATACAAGTTCTCGTACCTAAAAAAGCACCAAACGTTCTTCCATATGTCAAAGTCAGAGACTGTCCTAATGTTTCAAGGTACATTATCAAAATTATTCAATGAATTATTTTAGTTGATTTCATAAAAGTGACTATGGTCTAGATTACAAACTGCAGACTTCATATTTCAGTACTGGTATCTCCTTTTATTCACATAAAAATTTCCATTTTGAAATTTAGGCTATTGAAATGTGAACCTTTGAAAAACTTTTTTAAAACCATTAAGAGAAAGATATAATGTTTTTTTTCTAATTTTAAACAGTTATTGTGTTATGGATGAATGCATTATAATATATTGAATTTAATATTCAACAAATTTTTCATCTCTTATGTTATCTCTCTGATCTTTCTTCTCTTTAATATCTAACCTAAGTCTAATCTTCCTATTTTCCAGAGAAGAATGGGAATGGTTACAAACAATCAATGCAGATCAGCATGTGGCGCCACCTACAAGTACTCAAGAACAGTTTCGCAATCAAATAAACCATTCTACAAATAAGCTGTTTAGCATGTTAGGTAAGTTAATTTGATCAAACACTTCATATTTATTGTATTTAAGAGATGTTAGTTTTTTTCTTCATAAATTTAATTCAATTATTTTGGAAAAGTTGATATTGTTTTTTCTTGTTTAAAAATTATGTAAACCTTTAAAAAAATAAATAAAGATGTATTTAAAAATAAAAAAATTAGGGGAAAACAATAAATTTAATGGTTTATTTTCTTTATTTTCCAGAAGTATCAGAGAATATGGCTGGCAGTCATAGATTATATGATTTAGAAGTGATGGAGTTTAGTAATGATGTTACATTCCTGTTGGTGCTGCCCCCTGTTGAGGATGTCTGTATTGTACCAGGTCAACGTGACCTACTTACAGAGAAGAGAGATTTTATGTTGCTTCCAGTTCAAGTTTTTGAAATGAGTAAGTGGAAGGGAGACAACGTAAAAGTAGGAAACTATAATTTTGCAATCCTAAAACTTTTTCTTTCCTATGTAAAGCAGTTAAAAGAGTGCAATGCAAATATTACTTTAATGATTCACCAGTAATGTTAATGTAAAAAGGTAAAAATTCCAATATTTTTTTGAAAACACATATATTAATTTCTTTCTTTCTTTTCTTCAACAGTTCATATGTGTACATACAGACCTGATTTGATTGGTCGATATGCAAGGTTATCAGCTGTATTGGAAATGGACGTCAGTCTAGCACAGCAGGCACAACGTGAGGTATGTAACATTTCTGGAAGATTCTGATATGTATTCACTTAGAAATATTGTACTTTACATCTAAATACACATTAAACACAAATAAAATCCTCAGCTTTACAGAATTATATCTGTAAAATTTGTTATCAAGAAATGTATGAAGAGATACATAAAAGACATGGCTTACTATATAGTAAAGGTTAAGCTAATTGTTGAAGGCTGTACAATGATCTATAGTTTCTTACATCCACATCATTTAGTCTCATTGGCAATCATTACACATTTCCCAATTTTTATCTTGAACGAAATTTTTTTCCATAAGACATAATCAAATAAAATACATGTGAATGGTGTAATGAGATTTTTTTGTGTATCAAATATTCAAATTGTTGAATTCCTATTTATGATTTGCAAAAAAACAAATTCTGACTAAATTTTATATTTTAGGCATTTTCTGATGAAGAAGTGAATGGTACCAGAGATAGAGTTGACAGATTAAACAGTTTACAGCAATCTTTAGATCGTTCCTGGAAAGGTACACGTTGGATCATGGATTTAATTACATTTGCAAGAGACAAGTCATCACGAGGTGGCATACCGTGTAGTATGTTAGACAATTCCTCTAATGACGCATTCTCACCAAAGATAAACGATGACAATGTGTTCGACAATAATAACTCTCATCCTAGTTGTGGATCAGCAGGTTGTGATTCAAATGAGATCAGTGTTGGTAAAGACAATCGAAAAATTGCTAAATTTTACGACCCAAATGAAGAAGTGTCAAAAAATAATGGGCATGTGCAAAAAGAATCTTCACATTCATCGTCGGGAATTTTACAAGTGTATGTGGCATATGAAACAGGACTATCAAAAGGAACGCGAGTAAGACTTCATGTGACGGAAAAAACTACAGCACGAGAAGTTGTGACGCTTGTTGTGAAACAATTAAATAAAGCAGTGACTTCTAAAGGCAAATGTGGTCCTATTTATGGAGAGGATGAACTTGATAAATTCTGTCTGGTGGCTGTGATAGGTGCTAGAGAAAGGATACTGAGAGACGATTATCATCCATTACAATTACAAAATCCATGGACTAAAGGAAAATTATATGTCAGAATGAAACGCAATTTATTAGCTGCCATTCAACAGGGTCATGCAACAGAAGTATAGCATGATGGCATTATCTCTTTCATATTTAAAAGGTTATCATTTGTTCAGTGCTTTCATATTTCCATATCATTTATACTATACAAGTGTGATAAATCGGTGATAGAACTTTTCTTTTTTTGTCTTTTTTTTTATACGAATGATGACTTTATATACTGGTACTAATGTACCTAATTGACTGTGATGCAGTATTTTGTAAGTTGATGGTTGTAATTTGTTGAGTTTAATGAATTTAATTAGTGCAGAACAAGGAATTTGATCATGTTGATGTAGGAGAAAATGTATTTGTTATTGTGTATTGCAACTTTATTTATTTTGGTAAATGTTATTAAGAGTCAATATTTATTAAAGGAAACAAAATACTCATTTTATTGTGAGGAAATTTCTTCATTATTTATATCATAACTGATTCATAGTATGATTATGGAAACAATATCTTCAAAAACGATGGTAATTTTTTTTTATTTGAAATTTCTGAAATCAAAGACGGTTATAATGTTTAATTTGAAATTCAGAAGTCGAAAACTATCATAATCTTAATTCGAAAGTGAAAATTTAAAAATATTTTATGTTACACATTTCAATGTACTGTACATCATTTCGTTCACATATATTTTTTTTGCTTAATTACTCATAAAAACCTAGTCAAGCCATATTATAAGTAGACTTTAACCAATGTCTAATAACTAGTCAAGTCACTTTAAACAAATGACGTTGATTCCATCCACATTATTTAATTTTCATCTTTTTGTTGGTATCCATTAATTAATGTTTTCTCGATCATCTTGGGATATGACGTGCAATCAAAATACTGTGAAATTATGCAAAATTTGAATGAGTACCATGGGCATTGAATGTGACCAAGCAAACAACATGTATTAACTTTCTGATATAAGTCTTTTACTTATTTTTATAAGTTTTGTATCTTATATGAGTTACCTAGTTAATCACTTTTAAAAAATGAAGAAAACATTTTGTAAATCAGTTTTCAAAGAATTTGGTCGGAGATGGACACTCCACTGGCCCATGTAGTTTTTTGTCTGAATATCTCAAAATGAAAAATGTTCCAACAGATTTAGGCATGCATACACATAGTATCTAACGAATATTCATGATTTCACAGTATCACTAATTTTCTTCCATAATGAATTGTTTAATGAATTGTTTTGATTTATACAGTTATATGTAGGAAGCTTGTTATGCTAGGTACATGTATTAAGAAATTAGGTTTTGCAATGTATTTTCACACAGAGCAGTTTAGGAAATAAGATCTTTGTCTCTTTACTGTTTATTTTTTGTCTATAAACTATTCCATTGAGTCTTTCTAAAATTTTGAAGAACTGATAATTTTTTTTTATTTTAATATTTTTATACACGTAAATGACCTACGGGAAAATAACTTTGATAATAAAAAAGGGATGATTATATTTAATTGAAAGTAAAGTATGAAGAAAAAATTATGAGAACCTCAATGTCAGTTTTACTTTGATTTCTCAGTTCCTTAAAAGAATAACATTGCACCAAAAATATTGTTCTTAATTTATAACCAAAGTATAATTAAGACCAATATGTCTGTGATTTGTCACAGAAAACAATTTTTTTCCCATGCAACATACATTTGTACATGTATTTTTGTACATTAGCCAGCTATTTATGAGTTGTAATGACTTTGAATTGTTAACAGTTAAATAAAACATTAAAATCAATTTTTGTGTTATTATGATTCCAGAATACACAAATATGTGGTAAGTTTCACCTAAAATGGTTGAAGGGAAGGAAGATCTTTGTTTCTACATTGGATAAGATATAGAACTGGACATTATACAGTTTTTTACTTTTTATTCAGTTGATACAATGACTCATCAACCCAAGATATATGATATTTTCTGAGGCCAACAACAGTCTGTCAGTCTAGCAAATCAGTTTTCTTGACTTTTTTTCTTCATGATTGAAGATATTGGTTTGATATTTGGTGTATTGTTTTATTATGACATGTTGCAGATCAAATTAAAATTTTGTTCTTGTCTGATGATTTTTGCAGAGTAAAGGTCCTTAGACTTAGAAAATTCACTTTTTTCATCATGCTTGATGATACTGACTGGATGTTTGTTATAAAGGTTTCACAATGACTTGTAAGACTTTTGTTCCAGTACAATGAATTTCAAACCAGTAGGTGACTTTGTATTGCAATACTCTCAAAATGCTTGTTATACTAAATATATCATCTGATTTTGCAGTTGCTAATTTTCATTAGTGAAATATTCATTGTTTTCTCAAAACATACACCTAAACAAGAAAAAGTTAAAAACTAGAATTTACATGATGTCATAAACCTATGTCATTGACGTTGCCTTGGAATATCTATGATTAGGTACACAGACGCTGTCCCAAATCTTGTATGGTCTTATTATGATATTTTAGTAAATAGATTTCTTATACTTTTTAAAGTGAATGCGAAAACAGAAAAAAATTATAGCCTATTATAAAATGTATTGACACTTATTACAGAAAAACAACAAACACGATGTCTCTGTCTTTTTGGTATTTGTTGTGTTGTTTGATTGCTCTCACATTGATGTACACCCCTTGTCAATTTTAGGGGTGCTGTTTTCAGCCACAGTTTGAACAATGTAAAAGTTTGTGAATATTTCAGGTTATAGGGAACCACTAGTTTAAGAGCATGATAATTGGTATACAGTTGTAACAGCATTGGCACACTCACGTCTCATTTCCATGTTAATTTTTGGCCCTGCCCCCTCAGTCATGGTCTATCGATTTGAAATATTTGCTAAATATAAAAAAGAAGATGTGGTATGATTGCCAATGAGACAACTGTCCACAAGAGACCAAAATAACACAGACATTAACAACTATAGGTCACCATACAGGCTTCAACAATGAGCAAAGCCCATACCACATAGTCAGCTATAAAAGGCCCCAATATGACGGGAATGTAAAACAATTCAAACGAGAAAACTAACTGCCTTATTTATATAACAAAATGAATGAAAAACAAATATGTAACACATTAACAAACAACAACCTAAGTTTACATACACTAGAAGTTTGTGATTACCGGTAAGCAAGTTTATGGGGAACTACAAGTGTTATGTCAATGGTATTTGTCATTCAGTTGAATCAGCATTGGAACATCTCCATTTCCATGAGGATTATCTGGATCCTACTCTTACCCTCAGTTGTGGTCTTAATTTTGATTATTTTGCATAATTCACATGTTAAAATTTGATCAGATCAGATAAAGATAAGTGACTAATATTATTAATAATTCAATGAAAGTAGGTATGTGCAGTTGTGTAAATATTTGCTAGTCTCATTTCCATGGAGCCCTAGGCTTTAATCATCATACGTTCATTGTCTTTATAACTTCAGCCTATTTTACAAGTTAAAGTTTGTGCTTAAGGATGTACTTAGGTGAGGTTAGGTGAAAATTGATAAATTAAGAAGTTAAAATTGATACTATTAGCTGGTAGAGCATCAACTAAGGATAAAAATAAGTTAAAAATATTGATAGGTCATGGACCTCCTTTTCGAGATATTTGAGATTTAAAATATGGCGGGAAAAGGATGACTCTAACTTTTACCTTATATTTGCATTGGTATTATTAGGTCTCAAAACAAAAGAAAGAAAATTAAGAATCTTCTGAAATTTTGGTAAAGGACCTTTCATGAGCTATTAAGTCTTATATGGAAAAACACCAAGGAGTCCGAACATTTGACACAAATTCCAAAACCTCACCTAAGTTAGTTTAAATGGAACCACTTATCTTATGGTGAATCATTGGTTATACAATTTTATAAGCATTGGTACATCTAATTTCCATGGAGGTTCTCTGTCCTGGAATCATTAGTCATGGTCTGTTGACTTTGGATTTGTTTACATGGTTGACATGTTAGACGCTTAAATATTGTAATTTTGATTTCAAAATTTGCATTGTACTATAGCCGGGTGAAATGGCTATTCGACTAAATGTAAATCAAGAAGGAAGATTTCGCTCCTTAAACTTTTATTTCAGCAGTCCGGCAAGACCGAACAACAAACTCCAAACTAAATGTAATGTAACATACAAACCATAACAATATATATAATCACAAGCAATTAAAGGATTAAGAAGATTAACAGATGACAAATTAGAAATAACAATTATAGATTAAAAGAGTAATTAGTGTCCGACACGTATTTGTAAATTATAGTCTAAACTGTCACAGAGAATAAATAATGAAATAAATAGAGTAAATGCATTTAAGATCTTTTTCCAAGATTATGACACATAATCCGTGTAAAACACGTATGCCTAAATTTACGACAAAGTCTAGAATAATAAAACAAATGCAAAACCTAAATATACATTAAAACAATTGAAATACTAAAATGTTGTTTAAAAACTAATTTCATTGCACTGTCCAAATAGTCCGGTCATATATTCCCGCGGCCTCTGAAGACACGTCCCGGGTCTTAATATCATATTCAACTGAAATTGTTCCTAAAGTTTCTTCTGTGATTGTAGCGTCCTCTGTAACGATAGTTTTGGTTTGGATGATTATCTTCTCTTGTATTTTTCCGAATATTGTCCAGTTCGTCTTCTAGTGTTGTGATTCGATTCAACATACGTTCTTTGTCGCGCTGTAATTGATATTGCTGGTCGATTGCCTCAATTCTTTGATTGTAAATCCGAAGATTAGCCTCTTTAAGATTAGCAATGCTTTTTCGTAATATTTCCATTTCTTTTTTATCATCTGCACCTTGTTTTTGAAATTTTTCTAAATTGCGAACCACACTGTTATGCTCTTGTTTCAGCTCTTTGAATTTCTTTTCGTAATGAACACTTTTGATTTCAAACTTCACTCTCTCTGAATGCACTCGGTCGTGCCTGAGTGTAACGCTATCAATGAATTCTCTATCATAATTAAAGGCGGGAAAGAAATCCATCAGTTCAATAGTGGTAAGTTCCGCACAAGGAAAAATTGACATAGCTTTGTTTTCTTTGAATATCCTCATCCTTTCTGCGTCGCGGCGTAACTTTGATTTTGATTTAACTTTAACAAGTTTCACGTCCGGTTTTCTATGAAAGTTACACATTCTGGCGAAATGTCCAAAATTTCTGCACTTATAACAAAATGACGTTTTTGCTATACATTGTCTAAAATGAAATTGATTGTTCACAGTCTTTCCACAAAACTTACATAGGCAGTTGTCCATATGTTGTGTTGAATTTCTGGTCTGAAAGGTAGCTCCATTATCAGACATCTGGTATCTCCAGTTTCGGCCAAAATTTCTGGTTCTCTGCGTATCCATTTTTCTGTTTGCTGGGGGATCAGCTTCACAGGTAGAACAAGGTATCCGAAAGATCCGTTGCCCGTACGCCCTAACACCAGATATAGCTGGGTTAAATGGCTATTCGACTAAATGTAAATCAAGAAGGAAGATTCGCTCCCTAAACTTTTATTTTAGCAGTCCGGCAAGACCGAACAACAAACTCCAAACTAAATGTAATGTAACATACAAACAATAACAATATATATAATCACAAGCAATTAAAGGATTAAGAAGATTAACAGATGACAAATTAGAAATAACAATTATAGATTAAAAGAGTAATTAGTGTCCGACACGTATTTGTAAATTATAGTCTAAACTATCACAGAGAATAAATAATGAAATAAATAGAGTAAATGCATTTAAGATCTTTGTCCAAGATTATGACACATAATCCGTGTAAAACACGTATGCCTAAATTTACGACAAAGTCTAGAATAATAAAACAAATGCAAAACTAAATATACATTAAAACAATTGAAATACTAAAATGTTGTTTAAAAACTAATTTCATTGCACTGTCCAAATAGTCCGGTCATAGTACTATCAAAATTTAAAAAAGCAAGACATCTCGATCAACAGTTTATTTTATATATACCGGTATGTCAACTGTATGTATGCTTACAGTCACACCTATTATATAGACATTATCTTTAATCAGTTTAATTGAGGTCTTGAGCTGGCATGTAAGTAACTGATTGTATGTCCTTCGTTAATTTGCGTCTATTATTGTCCTTTTGTTTAGTTTCATCTGTACCCTATTCTAACATCACATCAGACTCATTAAAATGAATTTAACTGTGAATATGGGTTGTTTTTGGCTAGAGGAAAAGGGAATGGTCAGTGACAGCTCGAAAAACATGTTTAACCCATCCGCATTTATGAGCCTGTTCATAGTCAGGAACCTCTGACTTTTGTTATTCTTAGTATATTTTTTTTCACTTTTGGTTCATTTCTATGTTTCGGAGTAGGGACTTTCTATACTTGTATAGAAAGTCCATGTTTGGAGTTAAAAAGTAAGATATACATAAGAAGATATGATATAAGTGTCAACGTGCCAACACTCCAGTCAAGTCACAACGTGTAAAAAGTTGACAATTTATAGGTCAAAGTACGACTTTCAAATCGGGGCCTTAAACACACCGAACATCAAGCTGTAAAGGGCCACAAAAATGACTATATTGTAAAACAATTCAAAAACCTATGAAGCCTATTATTTGCTAGACAGGTATACATTATTGTTATGGGGTTAGCTGGATTTCTCGCTATGTTGTAGACCCATTGATGACCTTTGACTGTTTCCTGCTATGTACATATGCTATAATAAAAGAAGAACATTACGGACATAAAATTAAACTTGAAGTTAAAAAAAAAACAGGCAGGTAAAGTTTATAGCTGCCGGAAATTCACAAATCTAACTTTGTTGTGCTGAAATTTAGACGAATTATATATATGTTCCGAACCATTTGGACCATACGCATATGGTCATGATCATATGCGTATATGCGTATACGCGTATGGTCCGACCGTACGTTGTACATGAGCATATGAGTATAATACTCGTTTGGTTATTAACGGGCCGGACCATATGAGTATTTGGACTATATAGGTATTTTTATAAAATACATTATAAAAGTTTGAATAATACAAAAACGTTATCCAAAAAACAATAATGGTTACCATGACAATGTATTATTTTTATAATTCAAATACTACGTAAAATTTACATATTGATGACATAGTTAGTTTTCATCGCGAATTACCTTCTTGCATGTAGGCTTGGGGTGACATTTACTTCCACGCGGTACATGTATCATACATTTGTAGCTTATTTGCATTTAAAAGTCTTGGTTGTGCACGATCCTTTTCATTTACACTTTTTGTTTGCGAGTGAAAAGCTAGCCTTTTTGTAGCTGCGAACAGTGATACCGAGGTTTTGTGCCATTCCGATATGTCTACGGTGTTTTTAAGAAGCTCTAGATCTTAAATATCGTAGCATGACTGTAATACACCATACTCACAAGACAACTTAAATAAACTATGTTACTTTCCAGTGACTTCTTGCGTGACAGTTCATTAAGAAATTTTTGGATTTTTTTTTAAGTCGACATATTGCCTTTCACTCCTAATAACAAATCGGTAATGACCATCGGTATAAAATGTGTTTGTTATAGTTTTTACAAGTAAGTCAAATTAACTGTGTGAAACTTTTAATTTTATTTAGCTAATCGTTTTATTATAATATGATTATACAATTACACGGCTGGTAATCTACACACGCAGAACATTTGGTTCTGCAATGAAAACCGTGAGAGGATTTTCCGGTTGTGCTTGAGTGGAGTAATTGTCACCGCTTCAAAAGGTATGTACATTTCTAAATCTCAATTTTCTTATTCAACTGATCAAAATATTGAAAATCAGAGAATGATATGCTGTGGGGAATACTTTAACGAAGAGATACATGTATCATTCACTGTTGTGCGTAGAGTTGAACTATTACAAAATCAGTTGCCCCACGAGAAATTGCCTAAAAAAGTGACATTTCAATTTTGAAATGGTTCTATTTACAGACCTTCAAGTTCACATTTAGGTTTTTTTTCGGGCAATGGGTATAAATATTGTTTTTGGCGGCATGTACCGTGTCCGATGTTGATAGACGTCTTAATAATTCCAAAAACTACATTTTATCATTAAGTCATGCGTGAGGGGATCGGTTCTGATTGAGGACATCGTGAATGCGTGAGGGGAAGGACACACATTTTTTTAATCTTTGGCTTTGTGAATTTTGTTGACTCAATAAATGTGATCAATGCTGATTAAAAAGCACAGATTTATCCTATACTTAAATAGATGTAAACTGATCACTGATTCAATGAAATCAAACTATTAACTGCATGTTCAATATCAGAAAATGCCATTGTTCAAAGGAAAAAGGAAAAGAGGACTAATATTGACTCTCTACAAATAGCCATGGAGATACAAGTTATCCCCGCCCTCGAAGCGAACTAAACTCTCTGGGAGTAATCCTGTCGTCAAATATACGTCACAGAGACCACCACATGTATTTAAGAAAAGTATATCGCCGATCAAAACTTCAACACCTATATATATTAGACGTAATCTGTTCACCCAAAATCACGAAATTTTCGAGAGAAAAAAAGGCAGATATACAATATTTATTATTCACGAACATCGATGAAAGCCAAGATAATCTCGAGGAGGACCATAAGGAAGAGCATGTATTAGACAACGAAGAAGTCATAGAAGAGGACCACGTAGTAGCTAAACCACGAGAAAGACCACATGGAAGACCTTGAGGAAGAATATAAAAAATTTTAAAGTGCTTTACATAAACTCAGACGTAGGGAAAAGGGAAAGATTTTTTATTTATTTTTTCATTAGTACAGAGTGGACGTTTTCCTTTAAACAACCGTTACATTGCATTCGACCAGTTTTTTGACATTGTTTAATGGTTTGAAAAGGACGAATCAAGACGAATGAGATACTCCCCAACATCTCTGCAGTATTTTTGGTTATTGTTGACAAGTTAACATTTTTTGTTTTTATTCTTCGTGAAACATATTATTAAACCTAGGTTCCCACAATTTATTTCATAATTCAATCTCATAAACTTTTCTAAGCACACATAATAATGATTATGTTTTTTTTAAAGAACAATGTAGCCTAATTTACGTAAATTTCTACGACTCATAGCTTGAATATAAAGATATAATTTGTACTTCCCCTCACGCATTTACGATGTCCTCAATCAGAACCGATCCCCTCACGCATGACTTAATGAAAAAATGTAGTTTTTGGAATTATTAAGACGTCTATCAACATCGGACACGGTACATGCCGCCAAAAACAATATTTATACCCATTGCCCGAAAAAAAACTAAATTTGAACTTGTAGGTCTGTAAATAGAACCATTTCAAAATTGAAATGTCACTTTTTTAGGCAATTTCTCGTGGGGCAACTGATTTTGTAGGAGTTCAACTCTACGTACAACAGTAAAGGATACATGTATCTCTTCGTTAAAGTATTCACCACAGCATAGAATTCTCTGATTTTTAATATTTTGAACAGTTGAATAAGAAAATTGAGATTTAGAAATGTACATTCCGTTTGAAGCGGTGACAATTACTCCACTCAAGCACAACCGGAAAATCCTCTCACGGTTTTCATTGCAGAACCAAATGTTCTGCGTGTGTAGATTACCAGCCGTGATTATCTATATGCTAGCTTCTTTTTAATGAACGGTCATACCATATAAAGAGTTTAGAAGTTAATTACCCCGACCATACGCGTACGGTCGGACCATATGAGTATATATCCATATGGTCATGACCATACGCGTATGGTCCAAATACTCATGTGGTCCAGAACATATATACAGAATGTGTTTTCAGCCTAATATCACCATCACTGATTGATACATTCTGTGGCGTTTCCATAAATTTTCATAAGGGGGCTAAGAGGGACCTGCTTCAGTCATTCCTTTAATAAGATACCATTTTTTTCCCAACATAACCCTCTAAATTTGACTCAGCAAAGGTCAAAGACCCGATTTACCTCTGAAGTTTGTATGATACTCTACCAAATGCCATTAATGACATGAATATCAATAAAGTGGTCATTTTTATAAATTTCCTGTTTACAAAACTAAATTTTCCGAAAACTAAGGACTTCCTTATTCCAGGCATAGATTACCTTATCCGTATTTGGAACAACTTTTTGGAATTTTGAATACTAAATGCTCTTCAACTTTGTACTTGTTTGGCTTTATTAATATTATGATATGAGCGTCACTGCTGAGTCTTATGTAGACGAAACGCGCGTCTGGCTTACTAAATTATAATCCTGGTACCTTTGATAACTATTTACACCACTGGGTCGATGCCAATGCTGGTGAACGTTTCGTCCCCCGAGGGTATCACCAGCCCAGTAGTCAACACTTCGGTGTTGACATGAATATCAATAATGTGGTCATTTTTATAAAATTCCTGTTTACAAAACTTTGAATTTTTCGAAAAACTAAGGGTTTTCTTATCCCAGGCATAGATTACCCTAGCCGTATTTGGCACAACATTTTTTAATTTTGAATCCTAAATGCTCTTCAACTTTGTACTTTTTTGGCTTTACAACTATTTTGATCTGAGCGTCACTGATGAGTCTTATGTAGACGAAACGCGCATCTGGCGTTCTGGTACATTTGATAACTATTACCATAACATTTTATATTAATACTACCAGAAGTCCATTACTAGTATTTGCATGTAATTTGTATTAGGGAAGTATTTGTAACATCAATGTAAACAATTTAAAATTTACATCAAAGCTTCCAACTCGGCTCTTAGTTTGTTTCATAACAAGTTCTGGAGAGAAATATTAAAAATAAAAGAATCTCAAATAATTAAAGTAAAAAACTAAACAAAACTTAATTTCCAAAATAAATTTATTTCCATAAAACAATAGATATCATACAATGCTAAAACAAAGATATTATAAGAAAACCCACGCATTTTAACATATAAATAAAGGCAACAGTAGTATACCGCTGTTAAAAACTCGTAAATCCATGGACAAAAAACTAAATCGGGGTAACAAACTAAAACTGAGGAAACGCATTAAATATAAGAGGAGAAAATTTGGGATAGAAAAGTATCGTGACACTTCTTATAGTAATGTGACTTCACACTCAAACACAAGAGAAAACAAACGACACAACGTAAAATTTGTAACACACACATAAACGAACTATAATATAACAATGGCCATATTCCTGACTTGGTACAGGAAATTTTTATAGAAAAAAATGGTGGGTTGAACCTGGTTTTGTGGCATGCCAAACCTCGTTAATAAAAACGTTATTTCAGTTGTAGTTTATAAAAAAAAGTTTAATTACAACCACTTGCAGTCGAAAATAAACTAAATTGACTGAACAAAGAAAAAACGACCAACCGATAAACAGATAAACAGTTACCTAAAGAGAATACTGAAAACATAAACCTAAATATGCGAGCGCGATACTTATCTAACATTTGTTAGTGTATAATATTTCAATTTCTTTTTTGTTTTTCCAAATGATAAACACTAACATGGCCATTTGCTACCTCGGTATAAAGTAAGCAGTTATCATGATCGTATGATATGTATTCTGGCAATTTGATTTTGTCTTCCTCCAATGCGGTTTCGTCTTCTGCTTCCATTTCAATAAGTTCCGGTTTATACCGTTCACTTCCATTTTGTTCTTTACATATTAACTTATAAATTGCCGAAGATTTATGACTCGCAAATAGTAAGGTTGTGTCTTTAGTATTTGGTACTATAGCAATACTTCTAGGACTCGGTACTTTTACGAGCCATTTAACAGCTCCATAAACGTCTAAGCAATACACTGCCTTTCTGCCTATGGCTGCAACATAAAACTCCTTTCTGTCCATATCTAATTGTAATCTAATAGTATTGCCTGTAAAATAACCAAACTTCGAATCTTGATTTTTAATTTCAAATATCGTATTGCAATAGTTGTCCAATATGATGATGCACCCGTCAATACCTTCATTTAATTCAACAATGAAATGATCTTTGTGGTATGCTATTTCAAACGGTTTTCCGATTGGTTTTAAATTGAATTCATCATATTTGGAAGCATCTAATTTTGCGACTTCATAAAATATAAATTTTTTTTCGTAAGCAAACGTTACTGCAATCTTATTGCCTGAAATGCCAGTCATACCCCTAGGTTCCATATTCAGATACTTTTCAAACACAAGTTTGTATTTTGAGAAAACTTTTAGCTTTTTGTTTTTATAATCAGCCAATGCAAAAAGCCCGCCTGATTTTAGATACGCAATTCCCCTGATTCGTGTAACACATTTCTCTTCTGACACAGAAACGGTGTAATTTTTGCGCAAAACCTCTGAATCGTCTTGATTTTTTGACCGAGTAGTTGGAACAATTGGATTGCTAGGGGGTATTAATGGATGGAACACATCTTTGTCGTTTGAATGTGGACACGAGCATGTTATGCATAGAACATTTTCACATTTCTTACAGACCATTTCAGGATGGTTTTCTGGACAACTCTTACACTTCATTTCGTGTTGTTTTTTATATGGAAATAAATTAGTTTGTCTAATTGTATGATTTCTAAAACGTAGTTTATTACTATGAGTATTGGCACATGTTTCACAATAGAATTTTTTGCACTCGAGACATAGGGAGAAACTAGTTTCCTTTTCGCAATTATGACAACGATTATGTTCTGCAGCCCTCTTCTTGGTGTCTCCTGAAAGTAATACATTTCAAATTAATTGATATAAACAAAAAAGTCACAAATGATTAGTGTGAAGATCTATCATATAGAACAATATCAGGTTTGTTGGGAAACATGATTTCAAAAAAAAGGGGGACGAAAGATACCAAAGGGACAGTCAAACTCATAAATCTAAAACAAACTGACAACGCCATGGCTAAAAATGAAAAAGACAAACAGAAAAACAATTATTATAGTACACATGACACAACATAGAAAACTAAAGAATAAACAACACGAACCCCACCAAAAACAAGGGGTGATCTCAGGTGCTCCGGAAGGGTAAGCAGATCCTGCTCCACATGTGGCACCCGTCGTTCAACATATCAAGTTAAATGAAAAAAACACCATGACTGACATTGGTAAAACTATATAAAAAACATTTTCTGTAATTAATTCATTCGCACCCCCTTTTACCACACAAAATACAACGACCCAATAAGAAAGTAATTATATGTAATTTGTGATTAAAGGGGCACTAGCTACGAGATATAAAAAAATTATTAAAAGTATGATTTTTTTCAAGCAGTAATGAAAGTTAATGAAAGTGAAAAAGTGAAATAAAAATTTGCTTTTATCAGCTAAAAAGGTTCAATTTTGTCAAATTAAGCTAATAAACATTGATAATGATTTTTTCACTTGCAAGTGAAGAATTCGACCTCATTAAATCCGTATTTATTTCAACCCCAATTTAACCCCGTAGAAAAAGATAGAATAACGCATGCATTGTCCGTGTACGGTTATTTAACGGAAAAGAATGTCAACATTGAAAGTGAAACAAAAAAATCCAATTACACGAGTTCCTTAATCTACTTACAGTATATTTATGTTTATGTTTACATCGCTTATATGGTCATACAAGGTAAATTAATTAAATGGCGTCTTGGCTAAATTTCACACAAAACGAAGCTACATCTTACTGAGACCATGTGTAAATTGTTTATTTGATACTTTAGATAGTTTGGAATAATGTTTTACATTGTTATTAATAAAATAAGAGAATTTGAGTATAATCGGTGAACATGAATTTGGCAGCTAGTGCCCATTTAAGATATTTATAATTTTAAATCTATGTACAGAAACTTTTTTTCTGATGAAAATTCTTTTAATTGTCCAATTTAGTTATAAAAACCATATGAATCATTTTTTTTTAATTTGAAGTTCGTTATTACAAGTCAGACCAAATGATACACCGAGTCTGTTAAGTTGTTAAAACGACATAAATATAGAATACACCCTGACACTTACCGGCTTCTGTAGGCGGGGTAAAACAAGTTGTTTTGATTGGGAAGTAAAATAAAAAGAAAAAGAACTTTAAAATAGAGAGACATTTACGAATTTCATTGCAGTTAGATATTTTGACCTAAATGAACTCACCCTCTATCAATCCCTCCATTTCTGAATCCCTGGATGTTGTTCGGGTTCGACTCCTCGTAAATGTCCACTTTAAAGTGTTGAAAACTGGAAGAATATGAATAATTATAGAGATCAGACAGGCAGCTATAGAATGAATCGGGGTAAAACACGGAGTGGACTTGAAGGGGTATTATTGTAAAGCCAAAAACAACCTATGAATAAAATTATGTTTTTAAGACTAAAATACTGTGAATTCATTATAATTCGTTGAATACCAATTTTCGCGGATTTCGTGGATACAGGTAAATCACGGAATATAATATTCAACGAATGACAAATTTTCTATAGGCTTGTATGCATACATTTTTTACATCGGCAAAACCACGAAATTAAATATCCACGAACATTCAAGTTTTCATTTGGTACCCACGAATATAAATGAATCCACAGTATTTATTATTACACATTCAACATTCTATGGAATTATTGTAAAGAAGTCATTAACAGTCAGAGAAAAACATGACCTGGTGCAATGCCAAACTATATGTTTCGACAGTTTGTAGAACCGTGAAAGTAATAGTGAGTAGTATTCAGAATGATTAAAGTATGGTTTTAATTTACTGATATGATAACAAAATCAATATTTATACCAATAAAACAATATTCAAATTTATGGAATTTGATGCGGCTTGCATATTAGTGAGAGGTTTAGCGCCATAAGACCAGTTTCAATCCACCATTTTGTACATAAGAAAATGCCTGTACCAAGTCATGAAAATGACAGTTGTTGTCCATTCGTTTGATGTGTTTTATCTTTTGATTTTGCCATTTGATTAGGGACTTTCCGTTTTGAATTTTCCTCAGTGTTCGTTTTGCCTTGTATGATTTAAAATTATGATAGATAAATAGAAACTTTTAAAAAACGAAAACGATCAGCAATGCAAGATCTAAAACAAGTCAAATGTTGGCTTTATAGACAACACCGTACCGGTATATAGTTGGTAGACTGTCACTCTTTTTGGGAATAAATGTCCTTAAATGAGAATCGGATCAGACATTTACTCTCTTTTGTGTTTTAAGCAAAAGCTAAGAAGATAGAGAGAAACTCAACAGTCAAAACGATCAGCAGTGCAAGATCATCATAAAAACATTTGTGTCATACTATAGGGTTATTGCATGAATATTGGGGAATATTGTCCCGAGTAGAATTTTATATTGCACGAGCTTGCGAGTGCAATATATGTTCTACGAGGGACAATATTCCCCAATATTCATGCAATAACCCTTTTATTGTATAGCAATATAATATTTGAAAGTAAAAAAATGGTTTAAACTAAGATTAAAACGTTGATGACGTCATGAATTTTGAAGATTTATTGCACTAGTGCAATATTAGAATTTATTGCACGCTAACTTTTGGTTACGTTCTGTGGGAAATATTATATTGCTATACAATAAATTTTATTCTCGTCTTCAATAAGTTTGTCCTTTGTTGAATATATACATAGACCTTTAGGTGACCGACATGCACAGGCTCGTTAGCAAAGAAATATTTCATGATCTTAACAAGCAAGGTCTATTTACATTTCATATTTTCATCCAAAAAGAACTTTTTATCAATACAATATAGTCGATCTTTCGAAATCTGTTCAAACGAAAAGGATAGCTGCACTATTCGAGCACAGCCTACTAAATTGATATATGATCCCCCCAAAAAAATGTTCAGCAATTCAATCAGGAAGTTGAAAGACTAGTGAGTAATACAGTGCAAAATGCAATTGGATTCGTTTTCTATTATTATAGATAGAGAAAAAATGAATGCAACAATAACGTTAAGCAATGTAAATTCTACAAATATTTCAACATGATCAAAATTGTCAATTGACCCCCGACATTGCTTAAAATAAAATACAGGGTTAAATTGGTAACATCTCAGAAACTAATGCATTTAAAGCACATCATACAATTGGTAAAAAGTATTCATTAGGTTGACCCCTTAAGAACTTATTGCACCTTTATAGTAAATGTCTAACAATTTTTCGTACATTTATGTAATCTTTTACAAATTTTCTCCACTTAACCTACTGGGCCAAATATAATTAAACTTATCCACAATTTTCAGTAGGGTATCTTGATTGAAAAATTTATCCGATGATCCTCTCATCC